>NC_133327.1:587410383-587540383 GCF_042186555.1 Aquarana catesbeiana
GACTGCAATCTGCTTATTTGAATGCTTCTAATAGACCGGGAGTTTGTGAGTGTATCTCTTGTCTCTGTTTTGCTTATGTACTATCTAGTAAGTTCACTGCACAATGATCTATTTTTTCTTTGCTTGCTTTGCATAAAACCTTTATCCTGAGAGCCGAATCACCAGCAGTATAATTGTTGAAGTGGGATGCAAGAAAAACTAAATATCCTGATACAAACGATCTAACCCAGTGAGTCAATCAATCTGGATTAAGGGAAGGAACTGTTTAATTATTTTTACTTTCTCCCACTATTTATCTCTGCCTGGACATTGTACTCAGAGTGTCATTATTATTTTATTTATACTAACCGTCACATCACCAATTTGAAGATTTTTTTTGGCATTTTTTTTTTTGGCAATTTTTTTTTTTTGGCAATTTTAACACATGTATTAGCACCATAATTATGTATTTATTTTATTCACATGTATGCATTTTTTATTCCTGGATTTAAGCTTAGTCGCAGCAGCATATTGTGCACTATTTATTTAAAGCGCATCAATTTTATACTTAGTACTATTTGTTTGGTTATCTGATCACCCTATATTGATAGCAGCTTTAATTTACTGATTTTTTTATAGCACTAACTATATTGGTATATATATATTTTTAAGCACAATTTATTTATATCACACATATCTATCCACATCAGCACTTGGTTTTTATTCATTTTTTTAGATACCTTATTCTTCCTTTTCAACTAAAAAAAACGCTCAATATACTATCGTAACAGTTTATGCTCCAAACGTCCACCAGTTAAGTTTTCTTTCGCAAACTACTCAAGAAGTTCGATGCAACACAGCATGGATCGGTCATATGGTGTGGGGACTTCAATGTTATTCCTGATCCACTCCTGGACTCCTCGTCACTCCACACTAGAGGCAGACCCATTTTGAACCCGCTTCTATCAACCTTCTGACTGTATGATGTGTGGAGATGTCAACGCGCAGAAGATCGTGACTGCACGTTCTTTTCCCCTTGCCACAACTTCTACTCGAGAATCGATTTATTTCTCCTGGACCAATGGACTCTACAGAAAGTTTCATTGAAGACTGCTCAAAAGCGTCTCCAACTTACCTATGGAGGATGAATACCTGAATTTTACAATCCACCCCCTATGTGGAATCTCTTTGCAACAACCTAGAGAACTACTTTTCTCTGAAAAAAGACTCAGTCTCGGATCCACATACAGTGTGGGCTGCACACAAAGCCTTTATGCGAGGTCTTTTCATTCAACTGGGGGCTAGGGACAGGAGGCAGAGGAAGCAGCACATTGATATTCTCCTAGCAGGGATTCAGGCAACTGATATGCTTAACAAAAAACAGCCGAGCAATTAGCTCAAAAACAAACTACTTAAACTTTTTCTAGAGTTGAGGTCCTTCCTTCTAGAAAACTTCAACAAATCTCAGAACCATCTTAAAATGTATTTTAATGCTTCCGGGAACAAAGCAGAAAAAATTCTCGCTCACCAAATCAAAGACTATCACACTAAAATGCCCATCTCCTTCCTTTATCACATTATCACTAAAAAAAGATACTTAACCCACAAGCCATAGCAAACGCATTCAACACTTACGATAGTGCTCTTCACTATTTAAAAGATGAAGATTCCATAGACCAACTTGATTATCTGCTATACAAGCCTTCCTGGACTCGGTTCATCTCCCTTGCTTATCCCCTGATTAATTAGATAACCTTAATGCCACATTTACTGATTCCGTAAAAGGTAAGGCCGTTTATTCTCTTTCAAACAGCAAGGCGTCTGGCCCAGATGGTTTTGTAGGGGAATACTACAAACCATTTAAACCCATTCTGACTGAACACTTACCCGCCTATTTAAAGTGGTTGTAAACCTAGTTACACCACTTGTACCTACAGGTAAGCCTAAAATGAGGCTTACCTGTAGGTGCTGAAAATATCTCCTAAACCTGCATGGTTTAGGAGATATTTACATATACACTTGCGCCGATGTCATTGGCGCATGCACACTGAAGAAGCGGCATGCTCGTGTCGTTTCTTCAGCAACCGTGCCGTGACTGGTGGTTTCCGCGCATTGCACGGGAGTGACGTCATCGTGGCTCTGGCCAATAACAGCGCTGGAGCCCGCGAACCAGGAAATAACTCCAGGAGACATGTCACAGTACGCGGACCGCTGCAACAGCGTCGATCTAAGGTAAGTATTTTTTTTTTGCTTTGTTTTCTTCGGGTTTACAACCACTTTTATGCTGCTGCTTCCTCAGCTTAATTCCCCCAAGAAATGTTAAAAGCATTAATTATCAAACATAACACTATACACCAAGGTACTCACAAATAGATTGGTAGACCTACTACTGACCCTCATCCATCCCGACCAATCTGGGTTCACCAAGGGGCGTCAGAAATCCGATGCCACGCATCAAATAATCAATATCCTCCACCATGCTGAGAATCAAAGGGTGCCTTCTCTGCTTCTATCCATGGATGTAGAAAAGGCAATTGACAGGGTACATTGGCAGTATCTATCTATGACACTGCAAGAATTTGTTTTTTAGGGCCATATTTTATTAGCAATAATGGCCTAATATTCAGCTTCCTCTGCCCAAGTATATTGTTACTCTATGCTACCCACACAATTTGGCATTTCCAGTGGTACAAGACAGGGGTGCCCCCTGTCGCTCCTTAATTTTTAATTTGATTATGGAACCCCTGGCTGAGAAAATTAGGACCCAAGCAGACATCTCAGGTTTCATGACTGGCTCTACAGAGCATAAAATCAACTTGTTCGCAGACAATGTCATTCTCATGCTGACCAGTCCTACTCCTTTCCTAGCTTTGATACAATGAACACTGGTAGAGTTAAGTTTTGTCTTTTACAATAAAGTGAATGCATCTAAGTCACTTATTCTGCCTTTAGGGTTATCACCTATAACTGGGCTAGAGACTCCATCACTTACCTAGGAGTTACGCTAACTAAATCTATATCCTCTCTTTACCAAGTCAACTTCATCCCCTTTTTAAGTAATCTCTCTAACGAATTAGAAAGCATCTCCAAACTTACATTCTCATGGTCTGGCAGACTAGCACCATTTATAATGCTTAAATTACCACAACTGTTATACCTCTTTAGATCACATCCCATTCCAGTCCCCCAGTCCCTTTTTACCTCTATGGTAACTTTTTACCTCTATGCAGTCTCTTTTGGGATGTTTGGTATGGCAGCACAAGAAGGTTGGAAGTTCCGGTATCTGCCTAATGAAACACAGATCTGTAGGAGGAGTAGGGTATTTTAACTGTCAGGAATATTATAATGCTTCCATACTCACACAGCTCAAAGCTTGGTTTATACCTATCCCTACATAGAGAGACATTGAAGCCCTCCAGATCCCTGGGCATAACTTGTACAACTGGCTCCTTAGCACACTCCATGTAAAAGTTAGAAGCAAAACGGTCTCCCCCACCATCACTGCCACAGTATAATCGCTGCAAAATACCATTATCAATCACCATCCTTCCACTATTTATCCCTAACTTATCTCTAAGAGCATGGCAGGACAAAGGCATAACGCAAATCTCAGATCTTTATTCTGGTAACCTCCTCACGCCATTTACATCCTTGCAACAGTCCTTCTTTTTCTGGAAAATGGCAGAGGGATATAGGCTGTACCTTTAGTGACTCTCAGTGGTTGGCAGTTTTAACTTCCAATCTCTGTGCGAGACGTTCCGCCAACCTATGGGACCTTACCCACAAAATCACCCTTAAGTGGTATATCACCCCATCCCTGATTCATGTCTACAACCCATCATTACCTCCTTCTTGCTGGAGGAACTGTGGGGGGACAGGAAACTTGTTTCATGGAGCTGTGGGAGTGCAACATGATTTCTGCCTTTTGGAAAGATGTGTTCCAACTATTGACAGAAGTCACTAGTATCTACATGACCCCCTTCCCAGAACCAACTTGCTAAAAATTGGTATTGATGCTATTCCCCACCATTTTCGTAAACATAACAAATCACATCCTTTTAGCAGCCAGATTAGCTATCGTACGGCATTGGAAATCCTCCGTTCCTATTACCAGTACTGAGGTGATAAACCTGGTGCATGCTCACGGTTCCTACAAACACATGTTTGCTGTGTATGAGGGCCATTTAAGCTCTGTTGCTAAGCACTGGTCATATTGGATAGAATGGTACCAGCGAGTGTTCCAAAGCACAGGTTGAAGTGCCTCAGTAATATGTTCACTTCGTGGATTGTTTTACACCCTGTTCTTCTCTGAAGCATGACTTTGTTCTTCACAACTATGCATGCATTGTACTATTGATAAGTGGAAATCACACTTAAGTACCTCTTTGTTTTGTTTTCTCTAATGTATATTCATCAATAAAAAGCTATTGAAAGTAAAAAAAAATGTGCAATTATTTATTTATTTTTTTGGAGCCAGTAAAGCATTGCACCAGCAATCAGAAGATCGCTGGTGCCATACAGGTTTCCTGCATACCTGTCAGTGTAAATGTGTGCTCGTACATCCCCTTACAGGCAAGCAGATACACTGACAGGAAGAATCAATGAACTACCACAGCACCGTGGTAGGTTATTGAGAACTACAAGTCAACATCCGCAAAGGATGTCGGGACTTGTAATTCATTCATACACAGAGCTCTGTGTATGAATGACACGGCCGTGATAGCGGAGCCCCACACAGTCACACTGATTTAAAAAACTGACAGCTTGTACGTGAACTTCTACCTGTACTGCTGTCACAGGGAAGGGGGGAATCGGGCAGCGGCTGCAGCAGTGAGAACATGTTACATGTTCCACCCTTTAAATAAGATGCTTTGGGGAGAAGTAGGACCGAAGCCTTTTTTGGCCCTACTTCTCCCATGGATCACAGGAGTGCAGTTTATTCTGCACATCTGGGACTCATTTTCAGCCTACAGCAGGCTAAAGTTCGCTGTCAGCTGATGTCACTCAACTGGTCCAGGTGCTGAACTGATCCTGACATTACAGTAGGCGTTCACCCAGATGTAAACAAACAGCCTGGGGATCTTGGGTGATATTTAACCAAATATATTCTTGACCATATTTGATTAATGATGTCTTGGTCTTGACCATATTTGGTAAATTATATCACCTAGCATCCCAGCCCCTTTGTTTACATAAGCCAAACAGGAAGCTGTCATTTGTGGTAGCGGCAGGTGAACATCATCAGGCTAAGTGGCAGGTTGTGATGTAATGATGTAATTGACTTTGAGTTTAGAAAAAAAAATTGACTTTTTTAATGGTATGGGTGTTTTTATTTACGCTTTAGATTATTTTTGTAAAAGGGGGTACCCCCTACCCATCCAAAGTTAAGGTCTTTGGATAAGGGGCTTTATGAAGGGTTTTAGGGGGACTGCACACCATTGACATAATGGTTAAAGCAAGCTTGCGCCCCCTCCTAAACCATACCATCCCACACACCTTCATCAATCAGAGGGTACTTTGCAAGGGGAAGGTAGCCAAGTCTCCTGCCTTGCCTAGTACCTTGTCACCATGTTGCGAGGACAAGGGCCTCATCCCCACATCCGTTGCCAAAAAAGCTAAAAACTACAAATAGACTGGGTTCACTAAGGTGCAACATGAACCTGAAGCTCATCCCTCGTAACCAGTATAAGTACCTGAATATGTTCAGATATAAAATTATTTTTATCCCCCTTACATGAGCAATCAGATTGGGAAAGGGAGGTGCAGCACTAGAAGCCAATCAGATATGTTACATGCAAATATACTGACAAGGAACATGCTGTCATGAGGGAACAGAGAGATGAGATCATGAGTTTGCTGCTGGTCCTGTATAGATATGAGCAAATATGTCACAGTTTAAATTGCAGGGCATTCATCAAATCCATTGCAAAGCCCAAAAATTGCAAATGTAAACCCCACTCAAATCAATTGGGGTGAATCTTAAAAATCAATTCTACCAATTTTCAAGGCTAAGGGCTTGACAAGCAAAGGGCATGGTAAGCCTGGCTCTGCTATGCTGTATATGTACCAATGCAAAAAAGAAATTCTTTACAATATCATTTAGCAAGGAGTCCTTTTTTATTGTGACTTAGAGGTCAACATGGGAAAAACACCAATCCTTTCAATTTTATGAGCCTTTAAAGTGGTTCTAAAGGCGGAAGGTTTTTTACCTTAATGCATTCTATGCATTAGTGTAAAAAAACTTGTGGGTGCAGCTCCCCCCCCAGCCCTCCCTTATACTTACCTGAACCCCATCTCAATCCAGGCATGTGCATGAGAGCAGCAGCTCTCCCAGGTCTCTCTCCCCCTCATTGACTCACACAGCTGCAGGAGCCATTGGCTCCTGTTGCTGTCAATCACAGTCAGTGAGCCAATGAGGAGAGAGTGGGGGAGGGGCCATGTTCTGTGTGTAAATGGACAATGTCCTGGCTCAAGAGCAAGAGAGGCTTGCTATTGGGGGTGTCAGGAGCGTGTGCGCTCCTGCTTCATCATAGCTGTTGGTTCCAGCATCCTGGTTTTGGCTGTGGTATTCTCCTTGTCTGTCTGTCCACCTGCAAGGTGATTGATTTGGCCAGGCTTTGGGTGGAGAACAAACCTGATTGTCTGCAGTCTAATGCTTGTGATATTGCATTTGTTATATGTGTTCCAAGCACCCTGTTTGTCTGTCCTGCTCTGCTAGATCGGGTTTCCTTTGTTCACAACCTCAAATACTCTCTGAACTCTGCCTGCCTTTTGACTACGGATTTGTGCCTAACTATTCTGAACTTTGCCTGTCTTGTACCTGGACTGTCATTGAACCACTCTGCCTGTCTTCCAACCGCAAGTACCTGTTTGCTTTGCTCAGTTCACGCCTGCCCCGGCTTACTATAGCATTGTGTACAAGTCCTGGGGTCAACCGAGTACCGAGTAGGCCTGCTTGCCTTATGGAAAAGGGGACTGCTAAAGGGGAAGAACACAAAATCTAGCTATAGTGTGTGACCACCTGCGTTAGGGGTAAGCGTGGCAGGGGGCACTCGACAAGGGGAAGGAGCCAAAACCGCTGGTGAGGGACCCTAAAAGAAGAGGATTGGGGCTGTTCTGTGCAAAATCATTGCACAAAGCAGGTAAGTATATCATTTTTTTTAAAATTACAACCTTTTGGCTACTTTCACCCTGAGGCGCTTTACAGGCATTTTAGCACTAAAAATAGCGCCTGAAAAGTGCCCGTAAAGCGCCTCTCCTGTCACTCCAGTGTGAAAGCCCGAGTGCTTGCAGGATGTTAAAAAAAAGTCCTGCAAGCAGCATCTTTGGGCGCTTTAGGAGCGGAGTATACTCCGCTCCTAAAGCGCCCCTGCCCATTGAAATTAATGGGCAGCACTGCTGAAGCACCTGCAAAGCGCTTCGGCAGTGGCGCTTTGCGGGCGCTATTAACCCCTTCATTGGCCTCTAGCGGGGGTAAAAAGCGCCCCTCTAGCAGCCAAAAGCGCTGCTGAAACGACGGTAAAGCACCGCTAAAAATCTCCTATTTAGTGCCAACGCCCCCCCGCCCCAGTGTGAAAGTGCCCTTACGCCGCATACACACGAGCGGACTTTCCGGCAGACTTGGTCTGGCGGACCGGACTCCATCGGACAATTCGATCGTGTGTGGGCTCCAGCTGACTTTTTTTCCCAAAAGTCCGAAGGACAGGGGCATTGGGAGGGGGTAGCTAGGGGGGCTGAAGCCCCGAATGTGACCCCCCCAAAGCCCAGAGTCTATGGAATGCTGAATTCCGTTGTTAGCCCCGAGCATCGGCCGCTGGGACCGATCTGGTCGTGAGTGCGGGCGAAAGTGGCCGAGTGCGGCCGAAAGTAGCCGACTCCCATAGCGGCCGAAAGTGGCCGAGTGTGGTCGAGTGCCACAGGTCCCGCCTTCTGGAGCCTGCAGCACCAATGTCAGGACCGCGGGACGTGTGACGTGATGTCCATCTTAGCCTGCAGGCTCCAGAAGGCGAGAACGCTACATCCCCGCTCGGGTGGGCGGCTGACTCTCCTCTTCTCCTCGGCTCCTCTCTGATGGTGACGAGTGACTGACTGACTGCCTGCTGTGACCGCACACCACAGCTGAGCTGAGGTAGGTCAGACACACAGTGTGTGTAGGTCAGGCTGGTCACTGTCAGTGTATGTAGGTCAGGCAGGTCACTGTTAATGTATGTGGGTCAGGCTGGTCAGTGTATGTAAGTCAGGCAGGTCAGTGTATGTAGGTCAGGCAGGTCACTGGTCACTGTTAGTGTATGTAGGTCAGGCTGGTCACTGTCAGTGTATGTAGGTCAGGCTGGTCACTGTCAGTGTATGTAGGTCAGGCAGGTCACTGGTCACTGTTAGTGTATGTAGGTCCGGCTGGTCACTGTCAGTGTATGTAGGTCAGGCAAGTCACGGGTCACTGTTAGCGTATGTAGGTCAGGCTGGTCACTGTCAGTGTATGTAGGTCAGGCAGGTCACTGGTCACTGTTAGTGTATGTAGGTCAGGCTAGTCACTGTCAGTGTATGTAGGTCAGGCAGGTCACTGGTCACTGTTAGTGTATGTAGGTCAGGTTGGTCACTGTCAGTGTATGTAGGTCAGGCAGGTTACTGTTAGTGTATGCAGGTCAGGCTGGTCACTGTCAGTGTATGTAGGTCAGGCTGGTCACTGTCAGTGTATGTAGGTCAGGCAGTTCACTGTTAGTGTATGTAGGTCAGGCTGGTCAGTGTATGTAGGTCTGGCAGGTCACTGGTCATTGTCAGTGTATGCAGGTCAGGCTGGTCACTGTCAGTGTGTGTAGGTCAGGCAGGTCACTGGTCACTGTCAGTGTATGTAGGTCAGGCAGGCCAGTGTATGTAGGTCAGTGTATAATGTAGGTTATGTAGGTCAGTGTATAATGTAGCTCAGTGTATAATGTAGGTCAGGCAGGTCAGTGTATGTACGTCAGTGTAATGGTCACTAGTAAGTCGCACAACCCCACCACCCAGCCCAAAAAAAAAGCCACGACACCCCCCCCCCCCCTGGTTCTTGGACTTTGGGCTGAAGCCCCTGGTATTTTTGCCACCTAGCAACGCCTCTGCCGACGGACCTAGAAATAAAACATGTTTCAAATATTTCCGACGGACTCGAGTCTGGTCGAAAAATCCACTCGTCTGTATGCTAGTCCGACGGACTAAAACTGACGCTAGGGCAGCTATTGGCTACTGGCTATCAACTTCCTTATTTTAGTCCGGTCGTACGTCATCATGTATGAATCCATCAAACTTTGGTGTGATCGTGTGTAGGCAAGTCCGTTCGTTAGAAAAGTCCGTCTGAAGTCCGCCGAAAGTCCGTCGGATAGACCGTCGGACCAGTCTGGTCGAAAAGTCCGCTCGTGTGTACGCGGCATTAGAATCACTTTAAGCTCTATATGGTGTTATAGAATAGTGCAATTCTCACAGATAATGTCAGCGACACGATATGTGTAATAAAGTTCTTTAATTTTGCATTATCACTTGGCTTAAATACAGCAGCAGCAGAAGCCCAATCTTATTACTTGTGGTTTTTAGGCAATTTTAGCTGCAACATCTGATTTTTTTTATCCTGTGGTAATTGGCTTGAATTGACCAGTGAAAGTAGCAGCCACAACAGATCTAAAAGCCATAGGAAAGTGTACCTTTAAAGTGAAGACAGCCCATATATGAGTTGACTGACTCATGTACTGACTCGATTTCCTCATCAGAATACTCAAGGTGACAAAGGAAAAGAAACACAGTGCCTCTAAGTGGAGTATTGGTAAACCATTTAATGATATGTCAAAAGTGAAACTACTCACAAAGAGAGCATAAACACAAGCATGATAGTAATCCTGCACCAAAATCCAGGGGTGGTTTTCTCTTAAACGTCCATGTCTCTGAAGTGCAGCTGAAAGCTCGTGCGGGTGAATTCCAGCATTCGCAGCCTATGGGAACAGCAGGGAACACAGGGGCGATCGGAGGTGACATCACTTCCGGGTGCAGGGTGAGAGGAGGTGGCTTTGTGTTCAGAGCATGCTTGCTCCTTCCTCAGGCCATACAAAATGCCATCTTTGTTGTGGTACATGTGTGCTGGGGAGATAAACCCGCCCAGTCACACAATCCACTAAGGTGGCACTCTGACTCTATAAAATACATACAACGCTTGGATAAAATGGGGATGGATGGTGATATGAGAATAAAAAAATGAATAAAATTTAATAATAACTAATGAAAATGGTAAGGGTGATAAGAATTAATAACAATTTATAAGACTAGGTAGTAATTGTTCCAGTAGCAGATTAGTAATACTATATGTATGTATGTATGTATGTATGTATGTATGTATGTATGTATGTATGTATGTATGTATATATATATATATATATATATATATATATATATACATATATATATATATATATATATATACACACACACACATATACATACATACACACATGTATTAAAATAATATGTTATATATATAAAAAAAAAATATATATATATATATATATATATATATATATATATAATATATTAAAAAAGGTGACAAAATCTTGGAAAGTTCATTAGAAATTATTAAAGAATTAAGGATTATTAAAAAAGCCAATCAAAAAGTAGATTATAAATGTAGATACACATATAGATCTGTTCACATGCATATATAGTCAGGTCCATAAATATTGGGACATCGACACAATTCTGATCTTTTTGGCTCTATACACCACCACAATGGGTTTGAAATAAAAAGAACAGTCATCCACCACAATTGTTTTCCGTGGTCTTCTGGGTATTTTAGTGTTGCTGAGCTCACCGGTGCGTTCTTTCTTTTTAAGGATGTTCCAAACAGTTGATTTGGCCACATCTAATGTTTTTGCTATCTCTCTGATGTGTTTGTTTTGTTTTTTCAGCCTAATGATGGCTTGCTTCACTGATAGTGACAGCTCTTTGGATCTCATATTGAGAGTTGACAGCAAAAGATTCCAAATGCAAATAGCACACTTGAAATGAACTCTGGACCTTTTATCTGCTCCTTGTAAATGGGATAATGAGGGAATAACACACACCTGGCAATGGAACAGCTGAGCAGCCAATTGTCCCATTACTTTTGGTCCCTTAAAAAGTGGGAGGCACATATACAAACTGTTGTAATTCCTACACGGTTCACCTGATTTGGATGTAAATACCCTCAAATTAAAGCTGAAAGTCTGCAGTTAAAGCACATCTTGTTCGTTTCATTTCAAATACATTGTGGTGGGGTATAGAGCCAAAAAGACTAGAATTGTGTCGATGTCCCAATTTTTATGGACCTGACTGTACATACATATTTGCATATACACATCCACATATAAACAGGGGGGAGGAGGGGGGGCATTTTATAAAAGTATGTATGTATGTACAGTCAGTCCTAGGGTCCACTATCTTAGCGGTGCACTTCCGACTCCGACTCCTACGGAGTGCATCTGTCACCTGGTCTCAGGTGACCTGACAGTTTGATTAGCCATGGACCCAGCTGATGTGCTGCTACCCGCAGATGATCCATTGCAGGGCTTAGTTTGCAGACTTGAGACCCAGGAATCGCATCAGACCCAGGTGATGTTATTCCTTCAGGATTTGGCATCCCGTTTTGAACAGGTTCAGGCCTCATTAGGACCCCCGGTTCAACAACCTCAACCGCTATCTGCTGCTGCACCAATCGCACCAGTCGCAGCCACACATTCATTACAACTGCCAGCTCCGGCCCGTTTCTCTGGGGACTCCAAGGCTTGAAGGGGTTTCCTTAATCAGTGCACAATTCATTTTGAACTTCAGCCCCAAAACTTCCTGTCCGATCCGGCGAAAGTAACCTATATTATATCCCTCCTGTACGGCGAGGCGCTAGCTTGGGCTGCCCCTCTGTGGGAACTAAATGATCCAGTAGTTTCTAGCCTGTCTGGTATCTTGAAACTTTTTCAGAATATCTTTGAGGAACCGGGTCGTGTATCCTCAGCGGCTAGCGCTCTTTTACGTCTCCGTCAAGAGTCTGCTTCTGTGGGACAGTATATTTTTCAGTTCCGTATCCCCACAGCTGAATTGAGCTGGAATAATGAGGCCCTAGTTGCAACCTTTTTACATGGCCTCTCTGATAGAGTGAAGGATGAATTAGCTGGAAGATCCCTTCCTGCTGATCTGGACGGTGTCATCACCTTGTGTAACCAGATCTATATTTGCTTTCAGGAGAGGGCCCTGGAAAAAAGACGCCAGCACTCCCCGTTCTTTAGGCAGCCTGAACTCCCAGTCCCTTCTCTTCGATCCGAGGAGCACCCCCTGCCTGCTGAGGAACCTATGCAGCTGGGCTGGACCAAGTTATCTCCCAAAGAATGCGCTAGGCGCAGAACTCTGGGCCTGTGCCTCTATTGTGGGGCCAAAGGTAATTTTCGTGACACTTGTTCTCTTCGTCCGGAAAAACGCTAGGGGCTAATACATCTGGAAGGTGGAGTATTAGACCCTGAAATATCACCTTCACCTTCTCGTCTTCTCCTTTCTGTGTTTCTTCATGTCGGCGCTTCCTCTCGTTCGGTCTCGGCATATCTGGATTCCACAGCCGCTGGCAATTTCATGGATTGGGAAACTGCATCTTCCATGAGACTTATCCTTTCGCCCCTTTCAATGCCATTGGTGGTCTTGGCGATTGATGGCACTGTTCTCCCAGGGGGCCCTATCTGCTTCCAGACCCTCCCTGTTAAGATGTCGGTAGGGACACTCCATCAGGAGTGGATATCCTTCCTTGTCTTACCTATGGCTTCATCTCCCATCATATTAGGTCTTCCTTGGTTACGGTTCCATTCTCCATACGTTGACTGGACTGCTGGACAGATCCTGGCTTGGGGTTTTTCCTGTCCCTCTTCCTGCCTACTCAAGGTTACCCCAAAAGAGAAGCTTCCTGTTACCACCATCCCAGTATCTTCTGCTCTTCCCTCTGTATATAGCGATTTCTGGGATGTGTCCTGCAATAGTCGGACTGATGCACTCTCTAGATCATGTGGCACTCTGGCAGAGGAACCCTGAGCCAATCATTCACTCCAGTTTGCATAACCATTTACCTTTGCCTGTCCCTAAACTCCCTTGGATGCACAGCCAGGTTAACTTGTCCACAAGTTCCACAGTCGCTACGCCCTGTGATGCGATTGAGATAGTCGCTACACCTGGCGACACTATTTAGTCGGCCTCTGCACCAGTTAGGCCAGTCCAGCCCTTGTCCAGTGAGCTTCCTGCTTTTTCTTATTCAGGACCTTCTGTAACCTGGTCTCACCCTACTATTACTATGTCCATTCAAACCTGTCTAAGAGGCTCAATCCATCCTTTAAATAGACTGCCCCATTCGGCCAGGTGGGGTTTTCAACCCTTTTTTCAGGACTCTCTGCATTCTGCTTGTGTTTCAGCTATCCAGCTTGACTCCTGTGACACATCACCTTCTAACCAACCTGGTCTTAGGGATTCACTGACATCTGCCCAGTCTGATGGTCCTGTGCTGGATGTCCAGCTCATCGTTGAGGGTATGGGGGACCCTGCTCAGACTCCTGATGGTCTTCTCATGCCCTTTCTGATTCCTAAGAAGCCTTTAGTCCTCAATAAGTCCTTTCGTCCTATCCCTACCTCAGTTTTGGTCTCTGTGGATAATCTGAAGTACGAGATTAGTCAAGTTCTGGATTCCCGGCGCCGTAGAGGCATTTTTCAGTACCACGTACTTTGGAAAGGGTTTGGTCCTAAGGAGAGGTCTTGGATCACTGCATCTGAGATCTTTGCGCCTCTTCTGTTGAGGAGGTTTCTTCTGGAGTTTCCCTTTAGGCTTGGGCCCAGGCGGGGGAGGGGGAGGCCTCGTAAGAGAGGGGGTACTGTCATGGTTATGCAGTAATATTTCTCTGTCAGCTTACCTCATCTCATGTGTTCAGACTAAGAGGCCAGCCACTCTCACCTGGCTGTTTTTATAACCTCTCCTCTAAGCATGGCTTCACCCCAGGCCCTATCAGGGAACCCTATATTAACCTGTGCACTGCAAGCCAGCGGTGCTGATCAACTATTGTATATTCATTGTGTGTTTGGCTTCCTGTTTCCTGCTTGCCGTGTGCTCTTCGTTTGTCTCTGTTACCGACCTTGGCGTGTTACCGGCTATTCCTTTCTGCTCGTGACCCTGATCTTTTGGCGTGTCCCCGACTATCCCTGTTTGTCTGTGACTCTGAACCTTTGACATGTACTCTGTTGTTCCTGTCTGCTAGTCACCCTGACCTCTGCCTTATTCCTTTACTATCCTTGTTGCTCCAGCCTGCTGCTTCCTTCTCCTGTAGTATACCATGAGCGTGAGCTGTGAGACCCTAGGGGCCGCAACCTGGAGCCAGACTGCAGCGCAGTCCATCCTCACCACTAGAGGCTTTGGTGAACACCTGCTGGCTCTTAGACTCTGCGCAATGGGGAATCTATACTCTAGCTCCCACTGGGATCTGTGTTAGTGATCCAGTAGATCTGCTTCCTGAACCTCCCTGGGTACTATCCGCAGCAGTCAGTCCTAGGGTCCACTATTTTAGCGGTGCACTTCCGACTCCTACGGAGTGCATCTGTCACCTGGTCTCACGTGACCTGACAGTATGGCTTCCAAAATCCAAATGAACAGACCATCAGTTGTTTGATCATGGTGATCTGCAAAGTGTCGGGGGACTCTGTGCTTATCAATCCCACTCACCATAAATCTATGGAGTTCACCGAATCTAGCCCTAAGGGTATGGTGCATCCCACATACAGCAATCTGCAGGGGCAGGAGAGGCAGTACACCACAAACTCAGTAGAGCAATTAAAAAATTCCAGAAAGGTGTAGGTTTTATCTTGGTGAGTAAAACTCTTCTGTCCATGCCGGGCATGTTTGCACGTGAGGCACAGGGGTTTGCGACACCGATACCCTTGATATCAAGAAAGGAGAGAGACTTTTGAGAGCAAGTAACTTTATGTTTGCTAGAGGCAATTTGGCTTTTAACGTTTTTAGCTCACCTATAGGAGACTTTGGGCCTATGTACTCGTGGGTTTGTCCAAATAGTGTAGAAAGGTGTCTTCAACCAATGCCTAAGGATACCCTTTTTCCAAGAATTTTAGTTTAAGCCTATTACTATGTGAGATAAAATCCTCTTGAAGGGTAAAATTGTGCTTAAGGCGACAGAACTGACTCTTAGGTATTTTATTCACCCAGCGAGGGTGGTGGCAGCTCTGGTAATGCAAATAAGATTTTCCTACTGTAGGTTTTGTAAAGTTATGGGCAAAAATATCACTACATTTGTGGCATAATTCTAGGTACAAAAAGGCTAGTTTTTCCGGGTCACACACAGAGATAAAGGAGAGTCCCATATCGTTGTCATTACAATGCTGGACAAAATTCTCTACCTGAGTGGCTGGTCCATCCCATATAATGACAATATCATCAATATATCTGCCATAAAAAATCTGATTCTTCATGAAGGGATTATTGTGCCAGATATAGTTAAGTTCTCACAGGCCCATGGTCAGATTAGCATATGTGGGCGCAAAATTTGCACCCATAGTCGTCCCATGGGTCTGTAGGTAATAACTACCTTCAGATTCAAAATAGTTATGTGTTGAGCAGAAGTTGGTTGCTTCCACAATAAATTCAGCCTGAGGAGGATTGATGGAGGGGTCATCAGCAAGAAAATGTGTCACTGCTCTTAACTCAATGTCGTAGGTTATAGACGTATATAGTGAGCTGACATCCAGAAAGAGCCAGGTGTATGTGGTTTTCCAGGTGTAGTGTTCTAACATATCCAACAAATGGATACTATCTCGAACATAAGATGGAAGATTTTGCGCTAAGGGTTGTAGAAAGTGGTCTAGGTAGATGGAAAAATAACTAGACACACTTTCCATAGCGGCCACTATAGGATGTCCTGGGGTGTGAATGGGATCCTAATGAATTTTAAGAAGATGGTAAAAATAAGGTCTTTGGTAAAATTCTCTCTTAAGGAAAGCCTTTTCCATAGAGTTAATAATGTCCTCATCTGGAACTCTATCGATGAGGCTATTTTGAACTGTGGTAGTGGGTCACTCGTAAGTCGTTTGTATGTGTTAGTGTCGAATAGTTCTGTGGATTCCAAAAAGTAATCAGACTTATCCTGAACTATTATGGCTCCCCCTTGTCCGCTGGTTTAATTATTTGGTCAGAATTTGGGGCTAGTTGTCATAAAGACTCTGTCTCTGATGGAGTAAGGTTCGATCGGGAGAATTTGTTGGTGTTCTGGCACATACGTCGTACTTCCACATAAACTACCTGATAGAAGCTCTGAACAAAGGGTCCTTTAGCATATGTAGGATTAAAAATGGATTTCGGCCGAAAATTGGTATGTTTAACTGTAGGCGAAGCGGGCATATGCAGTGTGAGATATGAGGTGTAATCCTCATTATCATCATTATAAAGCTCTTCAAGACAAACTAGGGCTATGTCATCTGAGAGTATGATAGTCTCTTCTATGTCATCATCACATGATGAGGAACGGGAATTGGTATCGATATTAGTAGTACCTTTTTTGGCCGCTTGTATATTATAAAAACGCCTGACCGTGAGGTTCCTGATAAATCTATTCATGTCTACAAAGAGGGTAAATGGGTTCGGTGGAATGGTGGGTGCAAAATGTAATCCTCGACTGAGTAGGGAGGTATCAGATTCTGATTGATTATGACTGGACAAATTAAAAATCCTCACAGTTTGCAGGATTTACCTTTCCTTTCTACTTGTTCTTCTTCTTCCCCCTCTTCTGCCTCTTCTGTGTGTTTTCTTTTGGAGGCAGGTATGGGAGTTAGGACTAAAAAAATACCCAAAAAAATATCTGGGTTAGCAAGAGCAGAAGTAGATGATACGGGTACTAAATCACTGATACTGTGAACCAACAGTGTGTCAGATGAGACAGACATTATGGGATTCTGAGGTGGGAGATATGTTGTGCACCACCTCAGAAGTCTGCACATGGTCAGATTGGGATGATGAGTAAGCCGTATCAGCACTATCAGTATGGGGTTTGGTTTTCCTTCTGCGTGTCTTGGGGTGTTTGGGTTTTGGTGTCAAGAGAGGCCTATTATATGGGATATTGGTACGGTTGGGAGGGAAATAGACTGGTGTCATAAGGGGTAAAGGTTTTGGCTGCAATGGCCTCGGTATAAGAGGAGGGATAGAAGCCCTGAGAGGGTGAGATGTTTTAGTCTTTTTCCAACTAAAGACTCCATTGAGATTATAATCGTCAAAGTCTCTTCGTAGCTTCCCTAATTTGGTTTTTATCAACAAGTCTTCACTATATTTAGTATGTTGTTTAAGTATGTTCAATCAAGTAGCAGGTATGTGGTTTTAGTGAATAGTAGTTCTACTAGAGATTTAATCTTAGTGACAAATTCCTGGTATCTAATCTCTCTTTGTTTGATAATGGTGTTCATCCACTTACAGCTGCAGAATTCAGAAATATTGCCCCATTCACGTTTGAAGTCATTGGTGAGGAAGTCACAAGTTTTGATAATACAGAGGCCTCTGGGGGAGATATTATGTTTAATATATAGTCTTAGAAAAAACTTGTCCCACCATTGGTAAATAGTGGCTATAATATTATCCCCACTTTTACAGAATGTTGTACATAATTGTTTATATATTGTATTTGGGATAATATGTTTAAGTGAGAACAAATTATATCTCACATAGCAATAGGCTTAAACTAAATTTTTTGGAGAAGGGGTATCCTAAGGCATTGGTGGAAGACGCCTTTCTACATTATTTGGACAAACCCACGAGTACATATGCTAGCCGCAACAATAACACAGATTCCCAACCCCTCAGGTTCACCACGGGATTACACAATCAATTCAGACAGATGGAATGCATTCTACAGAGACACTGGCCAATCCTCCTGGAGGACCCACATCTCAAGTCTTCCCTGACTGATAGGCCCAAAGTCTCCTATAGGCGAGCTTAAAACGTTAAGAGCCAAATTGCCCCAGGAAACCAAAGTTACTTGTCCCCAAACATCTCTCACCTTTCTTGATATCAAGGGGATGTATCAGTGTCACAAACCCATGTGCCTCACGTGTAAACATGTCCGGCATGGACAGAAAACTTTTACCCACAAACTGAAAATCTACATCTTTCCGGAATTTTTTAATTGCTCTTATTGAGTTTGTGGTGTACTGTCTCTCCTGCCCCTGCGGATTGTTGTACGAGGGACGCACCATACAGGCCCCTAGGGCTAGATTCAGTGAACACCGTAGATTTGTGGAGGGTGGGATTAATAAGCACAGTGTCCCCCGACACTTTGCAGATCACCATGATCAATCAACTGATGGCCTGTTTGTTTGGACTCTGGAAGCCATACCCAGATCCCTCCCCATAGCTAAGTGCTTTAAGCGCTTATGTGAGAGGGAGACGTTCTGGATTTTTTTCCTGGATACTTTAACGCCAGGGGGTATGAATGAAGAAATTGAGGGTAATACCATCATATAATCAGCCCTTACTGCTATAATGAGCCATATAATATTTACTTCATTAGTACACTGGTCACTTTACCTTTATGGTTTCAAGTCTTTACTATATTACTAGTTTATACTTCATTACCATATTCAATAATTTTCTTCATGTATGTATTTTTTCAAACATACTTTTATAAAATGCGCCCTCCCCCCCCCGTATAAGTGTGGATGTGTATATGCATATATGTATGTATATGCATGTGAACAGATCTATATGTGTATCTATACAGTCATAATTCACTTTTTGATTAACTATATATATATATATATATATATATATATACAGCATTCTCACAAAAGTGAGTACACCCCTGACATTTTTGTAAATATTTTTCTTATATCTTTTCATGTGACAACACTGAAGAAATTACACTTTGCTACAATGTAAAATAGAGAGTGTACAGCTTGTATAACAGTGTAAATTTGCTGTCCCCTCAAAATAACTCAACACACAGCCATTAATGTCTAAACCGCTGGCAACAAAAGTACACCCCTAAGTGAAAATGTACAAATTGGGCCCAAAGTGTCAATATATTGTGCGGTCACCATCATTTTCCAGCACTGCCTTAACCTTCTTGGGCATGGAGTTCACCAGAGCTTCACAGGTTGTCACTGGAGTCTTCTTCCACTCCTCCATGAGGACATCACAGAGCTGGTGGATGTTAGATACCTTGTGCTCCTCCACCTTCCGTTTGAGGATGCCCCACAGATGCTCAATAGTGTTTAGGTCTGGAGACATGCTTGGCCAGTCCATCACCTTTATCCTCATCTTCTTTTGCAAGGCAGTGGTCATCTTGGAGGTGTGTTTTGGGTCGTTATCATGTTGGGATACTGCCCTGCTGCCCAGTTTCTGAAGGGAGGAGACCATGCTCTGCTTCAGTATGTCACAGTACATGTTGGCATTCATGGTTCCCTCAATGAACTGTAGCTCCCCAGGGCCGGCAGCACTCATGCAGCCCCAGACCATGACACTCTCACCATCATGCTTGACTGTAGGCAAGACACACTTGTCTTTGTACTCCTCACCTGGTTGCTGCCACACACGCTTGACACCATCTGAACCAAATAAGTTTATCTTGGTCTCATCAGACCACAGGACATGGTTCCAGTAATCCATGTCCAAAGTCTGCTTGTCTTCAGCAAACTGTTTTGCGGTCTTTCTTGTGCATCATCTTTAGAAGAGGCTTCCTTCTGGGACAACAGCAGATCCATTTAATGCAGTGTGCGGCATATGGTCTGAGCACTGACAGGGTGACCCCCCACCCCTTCAACCTCTTTAGCAATGCTGCCAGCACTCATACATCGATTTGCCTAAGACAACCTCTGGATATGACGCTGAGCATGTGCACTCAACTTCTTTGGCCGACCATGGCGAGGCCTGTTCTGAGTGGAACCTGTCCTGTTAAACTGCTGTATGGTTTTGATCACCATGCTGCAGCTCAGTTTCAGGGTCTTGGCAATTTTCTTATAGTCTAGGCCATCTTTATGTAGAGCAACAATTCATTTTTTCAGATCCTCAGAGAGTTCTTTGCTGTGAGATGGCATGTTGAACTTCCAGTGACCAGTATGAGAGAGTGAGAGCGATAAAACCAAATTTAACAAACCTGCTCTCTATTCATACCTGAGACCTTCTAACACTAACAAGTCACATGACACCAGGGAGGGAAAATGGTTAACTGGGCCCAATTTGGACATTTTCACTTAGGGGTGACTCACTTAGGGGTACTCACTTTTGTTGCCAGAGGTTTAGACATTAATGGCTGTGTGTTGAGTTATTTTGAGGGGACAGCAAATTTACCCTGTTATACAAGCTGTACACTCACTACTTTACATTGTAGCAAAGTGTAATTGTTGTCTGTGTTGTCACATGAAAAGATATAATAAAATATTTACAAAAATGTGTGGGTTTACTCACTTTTGTGAGATAATGTACATATATATTTTTTCTTTATAACATAACATATACATATAACGTGTGTGTTTAGTATTACTAATCTGCTACTGGAACAATTGCTACCTATTCTTATTAATTTTTATTAATTCTTATCAACCTTACCATTTTCATTCAATTTTTATTCATTGGTTTTATATTCTATTTTCACCATCCATCCCCATTTTATCCAAGCGTTGTATGTATTTCATAGAGTCAGAGTGTCACCTTAGTGGCTCATGTGACTGGGTGGGTTTATGTCCCCAGCACACATATATCACAGCAAAGATGGTGTTTTGTATGGCCTGAGGAAGGCCATACATCTCACCCTGCACCCGGAAGTGACTTCATCTCCGATCTCCTCTGTGTTCCCTGCTATTCCCATAGGCTGCGAATGCTGGAATCCACCCGCGTTAACTGTCAGCTGCACTTCAGAGACATGGACGTTTAGGAGAAAACCACCCCCGGATTCTGCTGCAGGATTACTGTCATGCTTGTGTTTATGCTCCCTTTGTAAGTAGTTTCACTTTCGACTTATCATTAAATGGTTTACCAATACTGCAATTAGAGGAGCTGTGTTTCTTTTCCTTTGTTGCATTGCAGTGACTGCTTCTAGCTCTTTACACTGACTGCCCTTAGTGCTGGTACATGGATTCCTCTCCCTCTTCATCTTAGAGACTGTTGCTATGGACTTTGTCCCTCTTATTGAGAGACTTTTTTAATAACATTTATTTTATCTGTGTACACCTCCAGGGTCTCTCCTCAAATGAGCGCTGAGTTTATTTTTTGTCTGTTTGAACACTCAAGGTTGATGGGGGAATCCTCCCCACTGAGCTATTGAATTCTGATGGCAGGGAGACTTTACCATTGTCACAATACACTTATCAGTACTGCAGGCCTGTGATTCTGATCGAGCAACAAAAAAAATGACAGGGCAATTGTATAAAAGTTGATCAGTGGATTAACTTCTGTACAACCTCCCTGCCCATATATGGATCAGGATCATTTAGATCCATGTAGCTGAGGGCTTAAAGCCTTTAGCTCTGTACCAAATAGCCAGTGGCAAAACATTTTCAGTTTGGTTTTTGAGCTTCTTTTTTCACAATGTCCCACTGTACTGTCTTATACATTTAATAAAATGTCAAACCAGTGTGCAGAAGACACTTCAAAACCACAACTCCACAATCCAGAGATGAGTTTTTATCCTGAAATAAAATGAGAGTGTATTATTTAAGGACAATAACAAAAACTTGGTGCGCAAGACATGGTAAACCCCTACTGGATCTATTATAGGCAGACCAAGTATGTAAGTAAAAAAAAGTATATTTTATTCAAATACATATAAACATAGGTAACGATAAGAACAATAGTGATAGCATATAAAAACAAAATACATGGTACCCAAATATCACAACTGTATGTGTACCAACTTGCCTTGGGAAACAGGGGGGCTAGTGGTATTTCACACGGGCGTAGACACCTTACATGTTACAGACAAATTACAGTCCTTCTTCAGAGGTTTTTTTTATGTCAAATGGGTATGAGATTTCTACAATGCAAATGCAAAAAAATTACAAAATTAGTACTGTATTAACAACTTACAAAACATTCAAAAAGTAGAAATAGTAGATATGTACATACAGATCTCATCATATATATTATATAGATAATATAGCTGTACTTACAAAATCACACATACAGTGTTGCATGTGTCTAAGGAAGAGATGACGGGAATAATGGTAAGTCCTTCACCCCGGGAACAGACAACACACCGGGAACAGACAACAACCAACCCCAGAGTGGAAAGAGAGGATCATGGATATATGGCAGCAAATTCTTCACTACAAGGACCGCTAGCTTTGAGGCACAAAGCTCCTGCTACTGATGGGCCAGCAGTCAGAAATGTAAACTTATTCCTTAGAGTGCAAGGATTGTTGTGGGCTCAACTGTGTAAATAAGCAAAGAGGTATGAATTAGAGTTACTAGGGGGTGACTGCATATGATAAGAAAAACTGTTTGGACTTGGCCGGCTTAATCTCAGGGTGTTAGAGTGCTACTTCCAGTGTGTGAAGATCCATAGGCCCATAACACAATGAGATAAAAAGAACCTAGATGAAGAAGATAAAGATAAAAATGGACCTGATGACCTGTTAGACTCCATAGACATTAAAACTATTCTAGCTGAGGTGGATGGTATCATAGAGACGCCTCCTCCATCTAAAACGACCATAGAAGGATCAAAAATAAATCTAGTCCCTACCCAGCACCAAGTTCCAACCCCAATGTGGCGGCATTTTTAAAATTAGTATCCAAAGACATTCAGGAGAATTTGAAGGTAACCCAACAGATGGAGAATCTAGAGCACTTAAATCTCTGATGCATAACCAATTAATATGGATGGGCGAACGGTGCAGCCCGAGCATAGGTTCGGGCCGAACTTTCGCTGTTCGGACGTTCAACGAACAGCCGAACAAACGGGTCGTTCGACTGTTTGTTCGGCCCCCTGAACCAACCATAATGCATTGCAGCGCTGAACAGTGCATTGAAAGCCCTAATTGGCTGAAGCAGTGAAAGCTTTAGCCAATCAGGGGACAGAGCACTGTCAGAGTCATGATTGGACACTGTCATCATGACTTTATCCAATCATGGCTCATTCCGGCCCCACAGTATAAAAGTATTCTTTCGATGGCAGCCATTTTCAGTGTGATTTCGGTGTAGAGGGAGATAGAACAGGGCTCTGTTCAGTGCTATTGGTTAGTTAGTGTGCTATATTGTGCTATTTTGCTTTAACTGTCAGTGTAGAATATTAGTTTAGTGTCAGTCTAGGGATTGTGTGAGTGTAGTGAGGAGGACCACCATTCAGCTTTGCATAGTGTGCAGCTAGAGTAGGGACAGCTCAGATAGTTTCAGTGTAGTGTAGTGAGACCGTGTCATTCATACATACATTAGTGTGGAGTAGGGACAGCTCCTATAGTTTCAGTGTAGTGTAGTGAGACTGTGTCAGTAATCTTGACATTAGTGTATAGCTAGAGTAGGGACAGTTCAGAATATATATAAAAAACATTTATGGACAGTATCTAGAGACAAAGTATTAGATCCACATTCCTGATAAGTAGAAAATAGAAAAAGTTTAAAGGGAACAGATAAGAACCTGTCCCTCAATGGTAGTTGGGACATGGGGAAGATGCATGTCTGTCATGAGGTAAGCACAACCATAAAGGATATTTGAAAAATTAATTTATTGCAATTAAAACAATGCTGGTCATGAAACAAATGACCAAAGTTAATACTCATTTTGAGAAAATTGAACAAATGCTAGGGTGTACTGAGCAGCCGACGCATTTCACAGTTAAAGTTACTGCTTCTTCAGGGCTGTTTCCCATGCATCTGTATAGTTCAAATTACAAAAAACATTTGAGTAAGTATCAACAAACCGTTATTTTACAAACAGTGTAACAATATATATAGTGCTCACCCAAATAGTCTGAAATTGATCCTATCACAGCATCGAGGGGAGCGAACACCATTCCGTGACAAAAAGGCGATGTCAGAGTCGCTTAGATGGTCTCGTGGATATTGATCCCTGTGAGTGAGTAAGAAAAATATAAAATATAGTATTACGTATATATATTAAGATACAATGGGATCCCAGATTGAAACACATGGATAGTTGAATGTATATCTCACAAGTACAGCGATATGTATATATATTAGGTTATTTGGCCATCCCACAAGCGGGTTTACAAAGTGATACAATTCACATGTATAGCAAAAAGAGACTCAAGGTGGGCTCGGGATAGAAAAGATAAATATAATTACTAATTAGTAATAAAGAGAGAGATAAGACTCGCTCTTACATAGGGTAGTAATTAATATTATATAAGCCTATTAGTCAAACCTACTTATACCTTAATTTTAGAGACTAATTGGATCCATATATTAATAGGGATGTAAAACATACATAGGCAATAGTAAGCATTAATTGAAAAGAGGCCATATATACCCTGTTTCCCCGAAAATAAGACCTAGCGTGATTGTCGGTGATGGCTGCAATAAAAGCCCTGCCCCCCAAATAAGCCCTAGTTAAAGTCCTTGTAGATCTTATTTTCAGGGTAGGGCTTATTTTCTGGGAAACAGGGTAGGGCTTATTTAGGGGCTAGGGCTTATATTGCAGCCATCACTGACAATCACGCTAGGTCTTATTTTTGGGGAAACAGGGTAGTATATAAAATCCCAAGTCCTCAGAAAAGTACCTAGAAGATAATAATAATAATAATAATAATAACCGAATGCTGAGCACGGAGTTACAAACAATTATAAGGAGTATATATTTGATTTTAAGGAAGGGAGAGGACAGCCGAAGGAATAACGGTAAGTATATCTATTTACCTTAGGTTTCTACAGCTTCAGAAAAGCAGATAGCCAGTACAACAAAACTACTGCCACTGGAGAGGGTAACGCTATCCGAGGTCTGGATCAGTTGGTTTCCTTCCCGGACATCCAGGCTAGAGATAAAAGTTAAATCCTCTGCTGATCTCTCTGGTGCGTCCTCCCCCGCTGCCGTCGGTCATTTGTTTCATGACCAACATTGTTTAAAATTGTATTTTTTTTACAATAAATGAATTTTTCAAATATCCTATATGGTTGTGCTTACCTCATGACAGACATATGCATCTTTAAAAGTCCCAACCACCATTGAGGGACAGGTTCTTATCTGTTCCCTTTAATCTTTTTCTATTAGGTACAGTTCAGATAACCTCAGTGTAGTTGAACACCGTCTATTTGATTGCGCTACTGCCAGTTTAACGCCATTTACTTCTGTGTGCGTTAATGCCAGTTTAACGCTATTTACTGCTGTGTGCGTTACTGCCAGTTTAACACCATATAGTTTTGTGTGCGTTACTGCCAGTTTAACACCATATAGTTTTGTGTGTTACTGCCAGTTTAACGCCATATAGTTCTTTGTGCGTTACTGGCAGTTTAACACCATATAGTTTTGTGTGCGTTACTGCCAGTTTAACGCCATATAGTTTTGCCTGCGGTACTGCCAGTTTAACATCATATAGTTTTGTGTGTTACTGCCAGTTTAACGCCATATGGTTCTGTGTGCGTTACTGCCAGTTTAACGCCATATCGTTTTGTGTGCGTTACTGCCAGTTTAAGGACATATTGTTTTGTGTGCGATACTGCCAGTTTAACACCATATAATTTTGTGTGTTACTGCCAGATTAACGCCATATAGTTCTGTGTGAGTTACTGCCAGTTTAATACCATATAGTTCTGTGTGCGTTACTGCCAGTTTAACGCCATATAGTGCTGTGTGTGTTACTGCCAGTTTAACGCCATATCGTTTTGTGTGCGTTACTGCCAGTTTAACGCCATATTGTTTTGTGTGCGTTACTGCCAGTTTAACACCACATAGTTTTGCGTGCGGTACTGCCAGTTTAACACCATATAGTTTTGTGTGTTACTGCCAGTTTAACGCCATATAGTTCTGTGTGCGTTACTACCAGTTTAACGCCATATAGTTCTGTGCGTGTTATTGCCAGTTTAACGCCATATAGTTCTGTGTGCGTTACTGCCAGTTTAACGCCGTATAGTTCCGTGTGTGTTACTTCCAGTTTAACGTCATATCGTTTTGTGTGCGTTTCTGCCAGTTTAACACCATAAAGGTTTTGTGCGTCACTGTACGTTTGGCACATTATATTGCAGTATATTATAGTGTATCCGTGGAGTGCACCTGTGTAGCTTGAGTACTCAAATTAAAGTGCACCAAACACCTCTTTACATTGATTAAAGTGCATCTACGTACAGATTTCAACTTCTTCTTTACATTTGCTTATAAGCACCGCCCCCTCCATCCCAATAATGTCTGGGAGGACAACAAGGAGAGGCAGATGTTCCCTTGGCACTGTAAGGGGGCCAGCAACAAATGTGTCCACAGGCAAAGGTGGACGTGGTGGTCACTCCTCAGGAAGGGCATTATTTCCTCTGTTTAGTGAGTTTGCCAGTGCTATCCAGCCACAGCATGCAGAGGAGGTGGTGGACTGGCTTACTAAACCTTCCTTATCCTCCTCATCCTATGTCACGCAAGCAGAGACAAATGTGCAGCCCCCTGCAGTTGCCAGAGTGGATAAACTTGCCTCCTTGTCCACATCTATTCCTGCCATAGCCCCAACATCAGTCATTGAGGAGTCAGCTGAGTAATTTGACCACAGCGTCAGCCACTTGCTCCTTGATGATGCCCAGCCATTACTGGATTCAGATGTTGGGTCTGAGGTTGAGGATGACAGGAACATGAGCCTAGAGAGAGGAACACTGGTAGACAAATTGGCATTCGTGTTTCCCAAGCTGCAGTGTATTGCCAATTTGTCTCCAGTGGTAATGATGAAGGCACAAATGTGGCAAAAACACCAACCATTTGGGTACCACATGCCTAACAAGACATTTAACGTCCAACCACTCAACCCGTTGGCAAGAGCACCTAAAAGCCACACAAAAGGGACACAAATCTGTCCCTTCTCCTTCTCCTCCTCCTTAACCACTTTAGTCTGTCCCTGCAGGGATGATGGTATTGCACAGGGTGCCCCAGGTCCTAGCAGCGCATCTGCCAGCAGCACACCACCAGCTGTAGACTGTAACCGGCAAATTTATCTTCCCCATCTGTTGCAGCAGAAAAAAAATACAGTCCCTGTCATCCACATGCCCAGCGTCTAAATGCAAGCTTGTCAAAGCTGTTGGCTTTACAACGTCTGTCTTTCAGCCTAGTGGATTCTGCCCCCTTCCGTGAATTTGCACAATGTGCTGCACCACAATGGCAGGTTCCCAGTCACTACTACTTTTCACGTAAGGCCATTCCATCTCTCTACCATCACGTTGAAGGGAATGTTCTGGCATCGTTGGGCATGGCAGTCAGCCGTAAAATCCACCTTACTGCTGACATGTGGTCCAGCAAGCATGGGCAGGGACGATATATTTAGTTCACAGCACACTGAATAACGCTGCTTGCAACTCAAAAGGCTGCAGCACAGGGCTCGGTGCTGCAGCATGTTGTGCCCCCACGTCTCCATACAGCTGGTGGTGATGCCAGACCTGTGAGCTCTACCCCCTCCTCCTCCTCCTCCGCCACCTCCATGCCCTTCTCTGCAGAATTTTCCTATGAACATCAGGTACCCCCTAAGAGTTCAAAGGGCTATTTTCAAAGTCAGGCTAAAAGGTGCCATGCAGTGCTTCAGCTGGTGTGTTTAGGGGACAGGAACCACACCAGAGCAGAGATTCTTGCAGCTCTGCAGGGACAGGCCCAGAGGTGGTTCACACCACGCCAGCTGGAGCCAGGAATGGTGGTGTCCGATAATGACTCAAACCTCCTGTCAGCACTTAGACAGGGAAAGTTGACACACGTGCCATGCCTGGAACATGTCCTCAATTTGGTGGTACAGCGCTTCCTAAGTACGTACCCAGGGTTGCAAGATGTACTAAAACAGGCAAGAAGAGTCTGTAGCCATTTCAGGCGGTCATACACAGCCAGTGCTTGGTTGGCTAAAATTCAGTGGGAATTCCACCTGCTCGTAAAGTGGAACTCAACTTTGGGAATGCTGCACCAGCTATACGTGCAGCAGAGGGCCGTCAACAAGTACCTGTGCCAGTATGGCACGACTTCGGGCTCAGGCCACCTCTGCTTTTTTCCCCCATGCCAATGGCTGATCATTAAGGATGCATGCACTGTATTGTCACCATTTGAGGAAGCAGCAAGAATGGTGAGCCATGACAGTGCATGCATCAGTGACACAATCCCTGTTGTGTTCCTGCTGGAGCAGACTCTGCGTGGCATTATGGACAGGGCACAGGAGGCAGAGCAGCAGGAGGAAGAGTGAGACTTCCTTTCCTCTCAAGGCCCACTTTATCCAGACACCATCATTCCTATGTCACAGAACACACAGGAGGAGAGAGGGGAGGAGGATGAGGAGGAGGATTCTGGCACTTTCATAGGCTTCGAAGAAGAGGAAGACATGCGTCAATCTGTAAGTGATGGCTTTCCAACCCCAGGACCCTTGGGAGTAATACGTGGCTGAGAGGAGAAAGTTCCAGATGCTGTCATCCTGAATGACCCAGAGGAGTCTGCTTGTCAAGCCTTGGCAAATTTGAGGCGCATGGGCAACCTCATGCTTCAAAGCCTGTGAAAGGACCCAAGAATACGTGACATAAAGGAGAAGGATGATTACTGGTTGGCAACCCTCCTTGACCACCATTGTAAGGGGAAGGTCTCAGAACTCATCCCATCCCCACAGACAGTGCAGAATATAAAATCTCTTGAGGACACATTAAAAAGGATTTTATTGAATGTTTTTTCTGACTCCAGTAGGTTACAGTGTGGTGAAAAACATTGTTTTGAGTCTTCTGTTGGTCAAGAGAGGAGCGTTGGAGAAGGTGTCTGCCTAAGTGAGGCATTTCAGAATTTTTTTAGTCCTCGCTGCCCAGGGCTGTCAGCTTCCACATCGCATCGGCAGAGTCTGCATCACATGGTGGACGATTACCTCGGGGCCAAAACAGAGATGGAGAGCTTTCCAGCTGACTATCCACTGACTTACTGGGTCATGAGAATAGACCACTGGCCAGAACTTGCCCAGTATGCTATTGAGTTGTTGGGCTGCCCTGCATCCAGCGTGCTTTCAGAACGGGCTTTCAGTGCTGCAGGAGGTTTCGTTACTGATCATAGAAGGCATCTGTCCACAGATTCCACGGACCGTTTGACTTTTATAAAAATGACTCAGTCCTGGATTACCAGCTATGAAGCCACTGATGCCGATGTCACTGATTAAGTCTTTTTGGGATGTGGAATCTCTGCAGGACTTCGAGGCAGCCTAGCTTTGAGGGTGTTCAATCATTTCATCTGGAAGAATTTTTTTGGTATAGGTTTCATGTGCACAATAACACCCAAAGACCATTTTTTTGCACCTGTTTGACAGGTGCATATCATTGCAAGGCCAATTCTTGCTTTCATCAAGATTACCTCTATAGGAGCCACACTCAAAGACCAATTTTTACGTACCCGTTACTTCTATCCAAAATCAAAGTGACACCAGAATGTATCAAAAAAAAATCTCTAATCTTGTTCCCAGTGCACTACATTATGACGTCATCATACACACTGACTCCCCAGCTATTGCTGAGCAAAATAAAGGCAGCTTGCAGGGAAAATTTCATTTTTTTGTCTTTATAAATGCAATTATTGCTGCAGCAGATTCTAGACATGGTACAGATCTGCCACTTTACAGGTAGACTAAGGTTTCACTTTAAAAATCCCAAAATCACTGCTCATTTAAAAATTACGTTTTTTACTAACTTTTTTTTATTGATACATGTCCCCCCCAGGGCAGGACCCGGACCCCTATAACCATTGTATGCCCAATTACTTGCATATAAGCCTTCAAAATGGGCACTTTTGATTTTTGACGTTCGGGTCCCATTGACTTTAATGGTGTTCGTTATTCGGGTCTGAATTTTTGCGGTGTTCGAAAGTTCTGATGCGAGCCGAACAGGGGTCTGTTCAGCCCATCCCTACCAGTTTAATAATGATTAAGCCAGCTTACAAAGGGGGCAACATTGTTATTCAAGATAATATGGATTATGTCCGGATGTGTAAAAACATTCTGGACAATCCCGAATGGTATCGCCCCATACCTAGATCTTTAATTGAAAGCTTCATTAAAGAATTGTATATTTTAGTGGATGAGGCTTACTACCATAATATTATTGACAAAAATACATGGGAATACGTCAGAACTAACTATCCATGTGAGGCCACTTTTTATGTTCTTCCATTAGTGCACAAAAATCCAAACAAACCCCCAGGTAGACCTATAATCTCTGGCAGAGGCAGTCTAACTGAGAATTTTAGCAGATTTGTGGATAGCCAACTTAGACACTTGGTGGTGGAGCAATCCTCTCACACTATTCATCTTTTACAAATGCTGGACAGCGTCCTCGTCGGTGGCCACATTACCCTTGTGGCCATCGATGTTGAGGCCCTCTATACCTCTATACCACATGATAAGGGCCTATGAGCTATTCGCACTTCTCCAGCAAAGTCAGTTCGATCACACAAATTTGTCCTGGCATCCCTTGAATACATATTGAAGCATATTTTTGTTCTCCTTTCTTGATTTCCACTACCTCCAGGTACAGGGGGTTACCATGGGTACGTCATGTGCTCCCTCCTGTGCCAACCTGTACCCGGGAGAGTGGGAACGCTTTTTATTTTCAGATGAGTCAGCATCTATGTATTCAACCATAACCATGCGTTGGCATGATATAGTTACATAGATGACATTCTAATTTTGTGGGATGGATCAGTCACAATTCTTGATCAATTTCTTGAATATATCAATTGTAACAACATGTTCAATCTCAAATTTACAATGTCCCACAATCCATCTGTTAGAACTTTTTTGCACTTGACGATACAAAAACACCCTGATGGTTATTTATATAGCAAAAACCAACAGCAGGCAACACTATTCTGGAAGCATCAAGCTTCCATCCAAAATCATTATCGGTCTCCATCCCTTATGGGCAATACATCCGGGCAAGGCGTAATTGCTTAAATGATGCCCTTTTCGAAAAGGAGGCCCAAACATTGTGAACCAGATTACACGAAAGAGGCTATTCCAACAATATTCTTAAAAAAGCCTACAAAGAGGCAAAAAGTAAGGTAGGCACTGGTTTACTTTTTTCAAATAGAAAAACTCTGAAAAATACCATGACTAGAGTTATTACTAAATACTCTTGCCAACATAAACAAATCAGCAATATTCGGAACAAACATTGGCACCTCTTGTGTATGGATGCCACTCTTGCCCCTCTGATCACAAACTGACCTCTAATTACATACAAAAGGGCCTCATCATTACGCAATAAATTGGTTCATAGTGGGAGAAACCATCAACAGAGCCAAATACAAGGGAACCTTTCTGTGTGGCCACTGCGGTTACTGTAAATATATGAACACACGTAAAAATATGACTTTGCTGAATGGAGACATTTTTCAACCCAAACATTATGTCAACTGCCGTACTCCCGGGGTGGTATATTTATTATCTTGGCAGTGTGGATGTTACTATGTGGGAAAAACAAAATTAGAACTATGGTGTAGAATCTACTGACACATAGTCAGCATAGAGAAAAAAGACCCTCTACCTCTTGGGAGACATAGTTCTCTAGTGCATGGTGATCTCACTCCCAAAGTGAGATTCCTGGCACTGGACCACAATTATGCCTACTCAAGATGAGGAGACTCTAATAAACTACTTTTACAAAGCAAACTCAGATGGATCTTCCATCTAAAAGCCACTATGGCACCTGGCCTTAATGAGGCTTTTAATTTCAAGCCTTATTTGTCAGGATTCCAGACAGGAGTCTGTGAACTAGACCTATAAAGCATTTTATTGTAGATATCTAGAATTCTCAGACTTTAAAGTATACTTCATATTCAAGTATTCCCCTATGCTAATGGGGACATTTTAACTATACCATTACAGGTTTACTGATCAATTTCAGTAACATATAAATATACTGCTTTGGGTTTTTTTGCATAGAATTGTCTGTGCCAGATTTAGGTATCACATGTGTCTGCCTGCTTTTCCTATTCCTTTTATCTCCACTAGATGTCGCTCTGCCATGTTGTTGTCTTTTTATCTCATTGTGTTATGGGCCTATGGATATCCACACACCGGAAGTAGCACTCTGACCCCCTGAGATATATGGACCTTGTTTTCTTGGCGCCCTCTGCTCCACTACCTGGCGCGCATGGGTCCTCCCTCTAGGTGGTGATTCTGGACATATTTTGGCTCTGGGTCCCTCGGTCTTGTGCAGCCCTCATGACCAAATCAATTAATGCCTTAAGGAAAAGGAAGGGCCGTAAACCTGTTAGTAAAGCCAGCGTACATGCCATTGTCACATCCCAAAATTGGGATTGTGAGGATGTGCTCTCCTCAAATGATGGTGAGGATGAAGAGATAGAGTTTGATATTTTGCATGATGATCTGCTAGTGCAAAAGAAAAAGTATGCCAGACCTCTCATTACTAAGCATAGGAAACGGCAACATAATGGAGAGGATATTGCAGATGGGGAGGTGCATTATCGCAACCCCAGAGATGTTGAATTTGAAGAAGTACGGGAGTTTACACAAACTGAACTCCATGAGCTAGCAAAACAATACAAACAAAGGTCTCGGGAGCCCCTATTGACCTGGCTCCTACACTTATGGGATGAAGGGGCGGACAGTGTTTTGTCAGGTAAGGAAGCAGTGACTATGGGAGTGTTAACCCATGATCCACAATTGCGTCAGGCAATGCGAAAAGCCTGAGAGTTTAGTGCAAATTTTTCACTGTTAGACCTCGTGAGAGATGGAATAGTCCGAGTATACGCTAGTCCTACTGACCTGGAAAATGCCTACACCTGGAGATCAATAGGAGAGGGTATTTCCAGGTTACATGAGATGGGTTGTATAACCAGATTCAATATGTTTCAAGAATGGATGGGTCCAGATATGGAACCCTTTACGTCTGCTCTGCACTCTAAGCTGATGAAGTCTATGCCATTTAATCTCAGGGCTCCATTATTGTCCTTGTTGGGAGGCCTGGGATTAAACAGCAAGATTCATGAAGCCACAACCCTTTTAAGCCAGTTGGGGGAGCTAGATGAGACTAAAACAAAACCTGTCAGGGCAGTAGATAAGGTCAAGGTCAGACATGAAGAATACAAGCAGAAAAGAACAGAGAAGAAAGGGAATGGGGTAGAGAAGACAGGGGGTGAAAAGAAAACCAGGCTAGTTATTTCTAGGAACGAAATGTGGGTGGACCTATTAAAGGCAGGAGTACCTAAAGATGAGATAGATGGGATGTCTACTGCAGAAATGCTGAAGGGGTGGAAATATTTAGTAGGGAAAACTGTCAGGGTTAGAAACACTACTCCTAGTGAAGATAACAACCTTAAAAGACATATTTTACGTCATGAGATGAAATGGATATATGACCTCCAGTGTTACAGCCCCTGGGGCTTGAATATTGAGTGGCATACAAACTGCTTCATAGATAATAGTTGAGCTCATGTTGCATGAAATATCCCTCTTTTATTTACGAGATCCCCTCTTTTATCTTGATTTACTAACATGCTAATACGTTTGTTTTTAAAACAATCCAAAATCGAATATGTATCTCTTTCCTAATTTTAGATATATTACAATCAGAGGGAAATATATATGTATATTTTTTATATGTGTATGTATATATATATATATATGTATATATATATATATATATATATATATATATATATATATATATATATATATATATATATATATATATATGTTTTTCTATATATTCATATTTTTTATAATTTTAAAATTTGTTTTAGTTTTCTTCTATGTGTTTAAGGTTTAAAATACCTATTATTAATCCTAAGAATAGTTTCTATATTATTTTATATAAAATTTGCCTAATTTTTAATGATTAAACCAGTGACACAGGTTGTATCAGGCTAAATGGTTACTTCCTGTGTCTCTCCTGCCTGAACGGTATTTAAAGCGGGGTTCCACCCAAATTTTGAACAATATCTGTATGTATTCTCTTCCTTGCCTAGATGCTGACATGCCGTTTAAAAAAATTTAAATCCCCGTAATTACCTTTTATTTTTCTATTCTTCTTTGCACTTCCTGGTTCTCCTCCCGTGGGAGTAGGCGTGTTTCTAGCCTCTCCCAGACTCCTGGGAGCTAATCTCAGGCTTCCCAGGATGCCACTGAGCATGTGCGGGAACGAGCGGTGAATGCTGGGAGCACAGCATTCACCACATCCAGGAAATAAATGCTTGTGGGCTTCAAATGCCCACAATGAAGATGGAACCCGCCTGCAGTGAATAATGTAAGTTATTCTTTCCGACGAAATCTGACACAGGCGGACATATTACACACAATATGTGAGTATGTAATGCTGAGAAGAAAAGTTTGTGAATGAACTCAAAAAAAAAAAAAACGATAGATAGGTGGACCCCCGCTTTAAGTGTGGTGTGCTGATGTCCAGGCATGATCTCCGTTCCCAGTGGATGCCTGTTAAGGGGAAACATGTTGGGTGGAGCATGAGCCTGTGACATCACCACGCTGAACAGCTGACTGTTAGACACTATGGCTGATTCAAACCTGCTTTTCTTACCTGCTTGAATTTATGGACTTTGTATGATTTGTTTTTTAAATAAATACCTTTTCTGGAACATACTGCACCATGAAGCCCTCTTGTATTCCTCCTTACATGAGAATACCCAGATCCTGGCTTTTATGAGAGTGTCCCGTAGAGTAAAGTTTTGTCCTTGCTGATTCCTGGATAAACAGGTGGATTCCTCTCTGCTTTCAATCACTGTGAGTTCACCTGCTGGCAGGCTAATGCACAAGCGCTTCTGATCTCTATCATTTGAGATCCAAAGGATCTGGTAAGCAGTTTGTATTTGCATTTTATGCTTCGTATTCCTGATGATTAGGGATGAGCTTCGAGTTCGAGTCGAACTCATGTTCGACTCGAACATTGGCTGTTCGCAAGTTCACCGAACAGTGAACAATTTGGGGTGTTCGCGGCAAATTCGAATGCCGCGGAACACCCTTTAAAAGTCTATGGGAGAAATCAAAAGTGCTAATTTTAAAGGCTAATATGCAAGTTATTGTCATAAAAAGTGTTTGGGGACCCGGGTCCTGCCCCAGGGGACATGGATCAATGCAAAAAAAAGTTTTAAAAACGGCCGTTTTTTCAGGAGCAGTGATTTTAATAATGCTTAAAGTCAATCAATAAAAGTGTAATATCCCTTTAAATTTCGTACCTAGGGGGTGTCTATAGTGTGCCTGTAAAGGGGCGCATGTTTCCTGTGTTTAGAACAGTCTGACAGCAAAATGACATTTTGAAGGAAAAAACTCATTTAAAACTACCCGCGGCTATTGCATTGCCGACAATACACATAGAAGTTCATTGATAAAAACGGCATGGGAATTCCCCAAAGGGGAACCCCGAACCAAAATTAAAAAAAAAAATGACGTGGGAGTCCCCCTAAATTCCATACCAGGCCCTTCAGGTCTGGTATGGATATTAAGGGGAACCCCGGCCAAAATTAAAAAAAAAAAATGACGTGGGGTTCCCCCTAAATTCCATACCAGACCCTTCAGGTCTGGTATGGATTTTAAGGGGAACCCCGCGCCAAAAAAAAAAAAAAAAAAAACGGCGTGGGGTCCCCCCAAAAATCCATACCAGACCCTTATCCGAGCACGCAACCTGGCAGGCCGCAGGAAAAGAGGGGGGGACGAGAGTGCGGCCCCCCTCCCTCCTGAACCGTACCAGGCCACATGCCCTCAACATTGGGAGGGTGCTTTGGGGTAGCCCCCCAAAACACCTTGTCCCCATGTTGATGAGGACAAGGGCCTCATCCCCACAACCCTGGCCGGTGGTTGTGGGGGTCTGCGGGCGGGGGGCTTATCGGAATCTGGAAGCCCCCTTTAACAAGGTGACCCCCAGATCCCGACCCCCCCCCTGTGTGAAATGGTAAGGGTGTACCCCTACCATTTCACGAAAAAAGTGTCAAAAATGTTAAAAATGACAAGAGACAGTTTTTGACAATTCCTTTATTTAAATGCTTCTTCTTTCTTCTATCTTCCTTCATCTTCTGGTTCTTCTGGTTCTTCTGGCTCTTCTGGTTCTTCCTCCGGCATTCTCGTCCAGCATCTCCTCCGCGGCGTCTTCTATCTTCTTCTCCTCGGGCCGCTCCGCACCCATGGCATGGGGGGGAGGCTCCCGCTCTTCTCTTCTTCTTTTCTTCTCTTCTTCTCTTCTTCATTTTCTTCTCCGGGCCGCTCCGCAATCCATGCTGGCATGGAGGGAGGCTCCCGCTGTGTGACGGCGCTCCTCGTCTGACAGTTCTTAAATAACGGGGGGCGGGGCCACCCGGTGACCCCGCCCCCCTCTGACGCACGGTGACTTGACGGGACTTCCCTGTGGCATTCCCCATGACGTCACAGGAAAGTCCCGTCAAGTCACCGTGCGTCAGAGGGGGGCGGGGTCACCGGGTGGCCCCGCCCCCCCCCCCCCGTTATTTAAGAACTGTCAGACGAGGAGCGCCGTCACACAGCGGGAGCCTCCCTCCATGCCAGCATGGATTGCGGAGCGGCCCGGAGAAGAAAATGAAGAAGAGAAGAAGAGAAGAAAAGAAGAAGAGAAGAGCGGGAGCCTCCCCCCCATGCCATGGGTGCGGAGCGGCCCGAGGAGAAGAAGATAGAAGACGCCGCGGAGGAGATGCTGGACGAGAACGCCGGAGGAAGAACCAGAAGAGCCAGAAGAACCAGAAGAACCAGAAGATGAAGGAAGATAGAAGAAAGAAGAAGCATTTAAATAAAGGAATTGTCAAAAACTGTCTCTTGTCATTTTTAACATTTTTGACACTTTTTTCGTGAAATGGTAGGGGTACTTATGTACCCCCTTACCATTTCACACGGGGGGGGGCCGGGATCTGGGGGTCACCTTGTTAAAGGGGGCTTCCAGATTCCGATAAGCCCCCCGCCCGCAGACCCCCACAACCACCGGCCAGGGTTGTGGGGATGAGGCCCTTGTCCTCATCAACATGGGGACAAGGTGTTTTGGGGGCTACCCCAAAGCACCCTCCCAATGTTGAGGGCATGTGGCCTGGTACGGTTCAGGAGGGAGGGGGGGCCGCACTCTCGTCCCCCCCTCTTTTCCTGCGGCCTGCCAGGTTGCGTGCTCGGATAAGGGTCTGGTATGGATTTTTGGGGGGACCCCACGCCGTTTTTTTTTTTTTTTTTTGGCGCGGGGTTCCCCTTAAAATCCATACCAGACCTGAAGGGTCTGGTATGGAATTTAGGGGGAACCCCACGTCATTTTTTTTTTTTAATTTTGGCCGGGGTTTCCCTTAATATCCATACCAGACCTGAAGGGCCTGGTATGGAATTTAGGAGGACTCCCACGTCATATTTTTTTTTTAATTTTGGTTCGGGGTTCCCCTTTGGGGAATTCCCATGCCGTTTTTATCAATGAACTTCTATGTGTATTGTCGGCAATGCAATAGCCGCGGGTAGTTTTAAATGAGTTTTTTCCTTCAAAATGTCATTTTGCTGTCAGACTGTTCTAAACACAGGAAACATGCGCCCCTTTACAGGCATACTATAGACACCCCCCAGGTACGAAATTTAAAGGGATATTACACTTTTATTGTTTGACTTTAAGCATTATTAAAATCACTGCTCCTGAAAAAACGGCCGTTTTTAAAACTTTTTTTTGCATTGATCCATGTCCCCTGGGGCAGGACCCAGGTCCCCAAACACTTTTTATGACAATAACTTGCATATAAGCCTTTTAAAATTAGCACTTTTGATTATTCATGTTCGTGTCCCATAGACTTTAACGGTGTTCGCATGTTCGAACGAACTTTTTTCCTGTTCGCATGTTCTGGTGCGAACCGAACAGGGGGGTGTTAGGCTCATCCCTACTGATGATTCTAATGAATATGTGTCCTGCTTTTCGAGATTTAGTGAAGAACTTTTGCATCTACTACATTTTGAAGGATCATTTTGGGATATTCTGTTTTTGATAATTCTTTTTAGGTTTTATTCATTTATTTTTTATATCACATGGACTTTTTGTTTTTTTGATACACCACTCAATTTTTTATATTATCATGTTTTAGAGAATTTGTTCACAGCAATATTTATTGTTATTTGTAGCGGTTTCTTTGTGCATCTTTTTCTTTTTTAATGAAGATAACATCAGCCTAGACTTAGAGGAAACAGAACAGACCCCTCCTGTTAGCCCCAAACCAATTCCCAAAACTGAACATGAACCCAAACCCAAATCCCTTTATCCTGGGGAGGAATTAGAGAGAATCAGAAAAGGGTATTGGGAGGTTCCTTATCCTTTATGAAGGGAAGGTGAGTCTCCTGTAATAGCCGTGAGGGCAGTGACAGCAGGAGACCGACGCCCATATACACCTGTCACTGTGTGGTGGGGGAAGTCATCTTCTCCTACACATGTAATGGCTTTAGTTGATAGCGGAGCCGAAGTTACACTTTTAATCAATAAAGTGATTTCACGGAAGTGGTAATAGGAAGTAAAATAACCTATAGGTATAAGGAGAGTGTTTATAATAATTCAAGGTGGAATAAAACTGAGTGATGTGTTAAATATCTATCCGTGATGACAAAGAAAAATAAAAAATAAATAGATAAATAAATAAATAAATTATTTTTGTGTAAATAATGAATTTCACTCTTACCGTGTATAATCACACAGTGTTCTTAGTGTAAATAAAGTGTAAATAGCCTAGTGTGTGTGAAAATATAGTTAAATATAGATATCCTAGTGAAAGTAACACTACAATAAATAATAATTCACGTTACATTTCAAACAGAAACAGTGACAAAAAAGTCCAGTAATTATTGTAGTGAATGGGGAGTGATAGGGTTCTGTGGTTGTTGAAACAGGTGCAGGTGATGATTCCCAATAATCCTGTTATGGCTCCCTTAACAATCTGGTCTCCGAAAACAAGATCTCAAGCACTCTATTTCGAAAAAGCACGGCAGGCAACACGGTGTTGCACGCCGAGAGCTTTCACCCTACAGTTTTGAAAAGGTCAAATCCGTATGGACAATACCTGCGTTTACGCAGGAACTGTTCGGATGATGCCCTTTTCAAACAGGAAGCCTACAATTTACAAATTAGATGTTGGCACGAGGCTACAGCCGCTCCTGCCTTCGGAAAGCATACAACAGAGTGGCTGCACAATCCCGGTGTGAACTTTTATCCAAAAAAAGATCAATGGATGGCCCTAGCACTGGCCCCACCAGGATCATCCTACGATTCTCTAGACAACACCAGGTGGTCAGTAATATCATTCAAAAATATTGGCTCATATTGATGAATGATCCGAAGGTCCGCAATTTTATTTCCAACAAACCATCAATTACCTACAAACGTGCTATCTCGCTAAGAGACAAATTGGTCCAAAGCGAGTTCAAGGATGAACTAAAAAGATCCAAACACTGTTCAATTTTAGGATCTTTCCCATGCGGACACTGCTCGTTTTGCCAATACATCAGACGTGACAAAATTTTCCTTCTTCCAAACGGGGTATTATTCAAGCCCAAACACTTCACCAACTGCCAAACACGAGGGATTGTATATCTTATGTCATGCGAGTGTGGTGCCTATTATGTTGGTAAGACCAAACAAGAATTCCATCGTCGGATGTCCAAGCATATTTATCATATGCAGATTGGCAACCACTATCTACCACTAGGCCGACATGTAGTGTCAGCACACAATTATAGGATGCCAAAAGTATCCTTCACCGCTCTCGATCGGGTACATATACCGAATCGAGGCGGTGATTGGAACAAAATCCTGTTGCAACATGAACAGAGGTGGATATTTAAATTAAATGCCACTTCGTTCCCGGGGCTAAATGAGGCCATCTCTTTTGCCCCATTTCTAAAAGGTTTTGTTTCGGGCAAGACGCATTAAGTCCCCCTGGCCCCCCCTTGAGTAACATAGAGCAATCTTGTTTGTTATGGGTCTTCCCCCTGTTCTCTCTCCGAAGATTTTCTTTTCTTCTTCCCTTCCCCCTTCCCCTGTTGTTCCAGAGATATTTATGATTACTTATGTATCGATTTTTCCTTCTTTTTTGTTATACATTTATATATTTTTATATTTTACTCCATTTTCCTTTTTTCTGTTTTAAACATGTATTCTGTTTTTCATATACCAAGGCATGTGAATTTTCTCTACATATATGGATGTCTCATGTGCAGTTTTTTTGTTAACCAATGTATATATTAGTATAGGATGATATGTCCATGTATGCGATGGACTATTAGTCCTTATGTACCTCTTTTCTATTGACAAAGTGAATTTACATAATAATAGAGCCTCTATCTCCCCTATGTTCCATTTGCCCCTCCCCATGAGAGTTATCATCAATTTTCTGCTGTGACCCTCAGGCCAGGGTTCTTCTCCCTTAGAGGCGCCTTCCCGGCAAGGTGGGGGGGGGAGGGCCGCCTTTATAGCTGGCTCCTCCTCCCCCCCTTCCCCATTGGATACCCAGGCTGGTCCTGGCTACCATGTTGGGGATCTGCTTCCCCTTGCCGGCGGCGTTCGGGGACATCCCTGGATGCTTCCGCCCACTGCGCATGCGTGGGGCCCCGCGCGTGCCACGTGATGCGGATGCGTCACGCGATTGCGACGGTGATGACGTCAATTGACGGAGTCCCGACTCGCCCCGAACGCCGGGGGGGCCACACGAGGCTGCCGTTTGGCTGCCATGTCCCCCAGCGCGGTTCCCATAGGATCAGTCTCATCAGGAGGGGGAGGCACTCGCACCTGCTATCGATCAACCCTCGTTGGATACACGCCCAAAACTAAGGGTATATATACCCTCTCACACATACCACACTGATAATCTTTCCGTCTGGTTGGTGGATTTTCCTGCAGCTTCACTTTGTAAGTACACTCTATGACAATGTGTTCCCGCACTGTTGCTGTCCTATATAGAATGACTGGTTTACTACAATGACCATACATATACTTTAAACGCTTTAGTGTATACAATACTTTTCTACTTTATATATTTTCAGACCTGCTAAACTCAACTTGGACGGGCGCCTACTGAGCCCGGTTCAATGCTGTGGCCAATCCCGGGTTAGGTCACAATTGAGTGTAAGCACATAGGGCAACACAGTGCGGCTCTACATTCATCTTCACCTTGTTTATTAGGTAATATACCCAAGTTCACTTGGTCTCTCCCATATATGGGCACTCTTTCACCATTTTTCACCATTTTTCTCCATTTTTATTCACCTTCTTCACTTGTTTTGGTTCTGCATGACACTCCCTGGGTGTTCACATTTCATACACTTTTGTTGCTCACACTATGGGATTCACTGTTTTTTGTTATCTCACACTTTCTACCACCATTCTAATATTTTACCTTAGAGCGTCACTCTCCACCAGCAGTATAAATTAGCCTCTGCACTCTTTTGGGTATACGTTTGAGTTCTCTTTTAAACGTATTCTTATTAATTATCTTTATACACTACGCATGCACCTATATATATCTTTTACATTTAAATATATTTTTTTTATATATATATGGATATATATATATAGATATATATATATATATATAGATATATATATATATATATATATCTATATATATATATATATGTATGTGTGTTTATATACACATATATATACACCTAATACAATAAGGCTATAGCCTGTGGATTGGGAGTACACATAGATCTATGGTACCTTTCAACTAAGTAAATACTTCCTAGATTCAATGTTGGAGTGCATATAATGCATGTGATTCCAAATTGTGTTTTCCTTCCTGGTTTGTTGCTGCAGGTGTCCTCTCCCACCTGACCGGCCGTGGGGTCTGGGCCTATAGATGGGGGCGCTCTATAGTGTGACCTCTCGTAAGCCACATCTTTGGGATCTTGCCCTGGGATTGGAGGCTGCAGCGGTGATGCCATAGGACCTCTGGGGGAAAGTGAACAGGCAATTTTTTGTTTTTAAGGGGACCTCCTCATAGAAAGCGTCTCGTCTTTGGACACTCACCATTGGGTAATTATGTCATGTCAATATATGGTATACCTGTTTTGAAATTCACGCAATCAAATTCTGATATATGTACCTATGTTGTATATTTCTAGCAGACTGACCTTTGAAGAAGACCTGGAATATATAGGTCGAAACGCGTCAGTTCCATTTTTCTGATACTGTCAATACAATTACAATGTTGTTATGAAAACATGTCTGCATTACATGTGTTGAGTGTCATGAGATCTGTAAACACTCTGTATTGGAGCTCATTTTTTAACCTGTGTGTTGAAGCTATTTTTGTACAATAAAAATTTAATCTTTTTTACATACATTGGCATAATATTTTCTTTTTGCTGCCTAAAAACCTCATTTGGGGAAACCTTTTCCTTTTGTTGTCCTGATCAATAGGGGTGAGCAGCATTCCCTTTCCCCTCCCTGTGTCCCCCTTTTTCTATTTGAGAGTAGGGATCCTTAGACCTGTTGTAAGTCCTTTCTCTTCTCCGGTGTTTCCAGTAAAGAAACCTGATAGGACATATAGAATGACTGTGGATTACAGAGGTCTAAACAAAGTGGCACCTCCATTGAAGGCAGCTGTACCAGATATGATCTCAATTGTTGAGAAAATTGCTAAAGATGCAGGAGAATATCATGCTGTGATAGACCTGGCTAATGCTTTCTTTTCAATTTTGATAGACCCAGAGTGTCAAGACCAGTTTGCTATGGTGTGGGACAGCCGCCAGTACACTTTCACCGTGCTTCCTGAAGACTATGTTTATTCTCCAACGATTTGTCATGGACTGATTGCCCGAGATTTAAGTACCCTGAGTTTGAAAGTGGCTGTGTTTCACTACATTGATGACATCATGATCTCTGGGACAAAAGAAGATGTAACTGAAGCACTGCACATGCTGATAGAGCACTTGGAGAACAGAAGGTGGGCTATCAACGGAGACAAAGTCCAAGGACCTGCCACAGAAGTGAAATTCCTGGGAATGATGTGGACTGGGCCGCAAAGGAAAATTCCAGAGACAGTTGTACAAACTATCCAGGCTCTGTCCCCCCCTCCTACCAAAGAGAAAGCACAGAAAAAAGACTGAGTTCTCATGGGGCTCAGAGTAGCGGACTGCATTCCTGGCTGCTAAAGAAGCTATTTTGCAGCATCAGGGATTAGGACCCGTGAGACAAGGAGTACCATTTCAGCTGGATGTAGTGGAGCAGAATGGTACCATATTTTGGAGTCTATGGCAGCCAAGTGAAAAGAAAGGACTGAGAGCAATACCCTTTGGATTTTGGTCCAAATAACTGACAGGGGCACAGAAGAGATACACGCCCCTAGAGAAGTACCTGTTTGGGGCCTACACAGCACTTCAACATGTAGAGACCATTACAGGAAAGGACACAGTCACCATCCATACTGCATTGCCAGTAGCAGGATGGGTGAGAGATAATGGACTGACCACTAGGGCAGCTGTAGCCCAGAACCAGACACTGATGAAATGGAAGTGGTACCTTCAAGAAAGAGGGGGTATTGCAGCTGGGGATGTTAGAGACATTTCAAAACAGTTGGCAGGGCTTGTCACTTTTACCAGCACCCGGCCAGAAGAAGAAATTCCTCTGCTGCAGTCATCCCCCATTCAAGAGGCTCCACCCTTTGAGTCTCTGTCAGAAGACATGAAGGAGTCAGCGGGGTTCACTGATGGTTCAGCCATAGTTAACTCGTCTGGACGTAAATGGACAGCAGCAGCCTACAACCCAAGTACAGACACAGTCCTGCAGGAGACCGGAATTGGAGGGTCCAGTCAGTATGCAGAGTTGAAAGCTGTGGTGATGACTCTTCAGGAGGATCCTTCTTCCCATGTCACTATCTACACTGACAGCTGGGCGGTTTCTAAAGGACTGACAACTTGGATGCCCATGTGGAAAACCAATGAATGGATGATTCATGGAAAGGTGGTGTGGGGAGGCAAGGAAGTCTGGGACTACATCTGGAAGGAAGCTCACTCCCGCACCATAAAAGTTGGGCATGTTGATGCACATGTGCCCCTAGTCCCAGACTTTGAGAACTATAACAGAGTTGCAGATTAAATCGCCAAAGTGAAGGCAATTGTGCCAATTGATCCTGTTTTGATGAACTTGGCCAACTGGGCCCACAAGCAATCTGGACATTTGGGGCAGAAAGCAACATATGAATGGGCACAGCAGAGAGGATTGCCTATATCCATGGACATGATAAAGACTATAATAGGGAACTGTACAGTGTGTGGAGAAGTGCGACAATGGCCATTGCAAAAGTACTCCACCGGGTCGATTAAGAGGGGTGAGAGGCCTGCAGAGATCTGGTAGATTGACTTCATCGGTCCCCTGCCCCGAAACAATGGACTGAAATATTGTTGCACTGCAGTGGACACCTATTCAGGACTTATGCTTGTTCATCCTTGCAAACGTGCAAGATACAATGGGCTATTGAAGGACCAGATACGCAAACTTACACCCACACATACACTAAGGGGGTGGGATCAGGTCCTCACACATGCAGTCATGTTGTTAAATTCTAGGTCAATAGCCAAAAGCACACCATATGAGAGGATGGTAGGGGCTGGGACACAGATTCCACAGCTGGAGTGCAGAGTTCAGTATTTATGTAAGGTTCCTGAAAGAACAGGGCTTAACAGATACCATGTTACTGCTTCCCATGGCATATAAACCAAGAGTGACGTATCTGAAGCTGAAGCCTATCTAGGAATGAGAGGGAATCTGGCAGGAAGGTTTGAAGTTACATTTGCATTGACAGATGAGCTTCAAGACAGTGGCTGGGACTCTGACTGCTTAGTGGATACTTCTCAGCAAGAGTGGAAAGTGAGGCTACATAATATCAAACCTTCCAAAAATAAACAGCAGTGATCTTCTGGGAAATATCAGTATATTTCCTCTCCTCCCTATTGATGTTCTTTGGGAGGGTCAGAAGTGGGTACAGGCAGGGGGCAAAGTGTTAGTCAGATACCAGGCAAGAAGCCACTTAGAGGAGAGATTTTAGCTGAAGGGCCTGGATCTACTGTTTATGTATTATTAGAAAGAGGATAATCCGCTTTGTTTTCCACTCCACAGGCTGTCTCCAATTTGATCTATAGGACATGATGGAAAGAATGACGGAAGATCACAAGAGCTGTGGAGAGCAAGGCCTTTGGTGTATTACAAGCCTGGACTTTTTCTAAAGAACTTTAGAATGGACTTTCTAATGAACTTTTTAGACACCTTCTCAATGACAGAATTATGGGAGGTGTTGCATTCAAGGAAAATTAATGTTTAGAATAAGTTTTTTTAGTAAAGAAGTGATTTTCTGTATGGAGTCTGAAAGGAAAAAAAAATCTAGGGTGGAATGTGTTGCGTTTGTTACAATATGATTTTGTATTATTAATCAGACATAAGATACATGGGACGTAACATTACAATAGTGGTTGGTCATAGAGATATTGTCAGCTTTTTGGCTTGAGTAGATTTCTCAAAAAAATGTGGTTTCATGCAATGGGGTTAGATACCATTGTTGTATTACAGCCTGAACAGGCTATTGTCTCTATAGCTACAGTACACAAGTAAGAGATTTACTTGTTTGAGGTTTTTTTCAGCTCTCAAACTGAAAGAATGACTGTTAGATTACTGTCAGGTGTTGGCTTGATTAGACAATGGGTACGTAGATACAGTTATCAACAGTCCATTGTCTACACAGCTACAGTAAACAGGTATGTTTTCTGTTGTTTGGTAACTATGGTAAACAGCCTGGCACATAAAAGGGGATTCAGGTATAAGCTAGGGACACACAGACACACACACACACACACCATCATACTGTAACATCAGAAGCCACCCATGATAGAAGAACAGTGCCTGATGCTTCCAAAAAATCGTTGCCAATGGAGATCACGAACATACAGTAACAGAAGATAAGTAACCTTTAAGTGTATTTGTACTGTTAGACCATAGGCTGTTCATTTGCTAGGCATTTTTGCTTGTTATAGATATCTGTCAGTCTTGTATTGTATTCCTATGTAGGGATGAGCTTCGGATACGAGTTGAACTCATGTTCGACTCGAACATCGGCTGATCGCCAGTTCGCCGAACAGCGAACAATTTGGGGTGTTCGCGGCAAATTCGAAAGCCGCGGAACACCCTTTAAAAGTCTATGGGAGAAATCAAAAGTGCTAATTTTAAAGACTTATATGCATGGTATTGTCATAAAAAGTGTTTGGGGACCTGGGTCCTGCCCCAGGGGACATGGATCAATGCAAAAAAAAGTTTTAAAAACGGCCGTTTTTTCGGGAGCAGTGATTTTAATAATGCTTAAAGTGAAACAATAAAAGTGTAATATCCCTTTAAATTTCGTACCTGGGGGGTGTCTATAGTATGCCTGTAAAGGGGCGCATGTTTCCCGTGTTTAGAACAGTCTGAAAGCAAAATGACATTTCAAAGGAAAAAAAGTCATTTAAAACTACTCGCAGCTATTAATGAATTGCCGGTCCGAAAATACACATAAAAGTTCATTGATAAAAACAGCATGGGAATTCCCCACAGGGGAACCCTGAACCAAAATTTAAAAAAAAAAATGATGTGGGGGTCCCCCTAAATTCAATACCAGGCCCTTCAGGTCTGGTATGGATATTAAGGGGAACCCCGGCCAAAATTTAAAAAAAAAATGGCGTGGGGTCCCCCTCAAAATCTATACCAGACCCTTCAGGTCTGGTATGGATTTTAAGGGGAACCTCGCACCAAAATTTAAAAAAAAATGGCGTGGGGTCCCCCCAAAAATCCATATCAGACCCTTATCCGAGCACACAACCTGGCAGGCTACAGGAAAAGAGGGGGGGACGAGAGAGCGCCCCCCCCTCCTGAACCATACCAGGCCACATGCCCTCAACATTGGGAGGGTGCTTTGGGGTAGCCCCCAAAACACCTTGTCCCCATGTTGATGGGGATAAGGGCCTCATCCCCACAACCCTTGCCCGGTGGTTGTGGGGGTCTGTGGGCGGTTGGCTTATCGGAATCTGGAAGCCCCCTTTAACAAGGGGACCCCCAGATCCCGGCGTCCCCCCTGTGTGAAATGGTAAGGGGGTACAAAAGTACCCCTACCATTTCACAAAAAAACTGTCAAAAATGTTAAAAGTGACAAGAGACAGTTTTTGACAATTCCTTTATTTAAATGCTTCTTCTTTCTTCTATCTTCTTTCTTCTATCTTCTATCTTCCTTCAGTTTCTTCCTCCATCTTCTTCTTCTTCTGGTCTTCTGGTTCTTCCTCCGGGGTTCTCGTCTGGCATCTTCCTCCGCGGCGTCGGCGTCTTCTTCCCTTCTTCTCCTCGGGCCGCTCCGCATCCATGATGACATGGAGGGAGGCTCCCGTTGTGTGACGCTTCTCCTCTTCTGACGGTTCTTAAATAACGGGGGGCGGGGCCACCCAGTGACCCCACCCCCCTCTGACACACGGGGACTTAACGGGGACTTCCCTGTGGCATTCCCCGTGACGACAGAGGAAGCGGGGTCAACCGTTACGTAACCCTGCCCCCTTCTGACGTCACGGGAATGCAGCAGGGAAGTCCCCGTCAAGTCCCCGTGCGTCAGAGGGGGCGGGGTCACCGGGTGGCTCCGCCCCCTGTTATTTAAGAACCGTCAGAAGAGGAGAAGCGTCACACAGCGGGAGCCTCCCTCCATGCCACCATGGATGCGGAGCGGCCCGAGGAGAAGAAGGGAAGAAGACGCCGCGGAGGAAGATGCCGGACGAGAACACCGGAGGAAGAACCAGAAGAACCAGAAGAACCTGAAGAAGAAGAAAATGGAGGAAGAAACCAAAGGAAGATAGAAGATAGAAGAAAGAAGATAGAAGAAAAACTGTCTCTTGTCATTTTTTAAATTTTTGACACTTTTTTGGTGAAATGGTAGGGGGTACGTTTGTACCCCCTTACCATTTCACACAGGGGGGAGGGCTGGGATCTGGGGGTCCCCTTGTTAAAGGGAGCTTCCAGATTCCGATAAGCCCCCCGCCCGCAGACCCCCACAACCACCAGGCACGGGTTGTGGGGATGAGGCCCTTGTCCCCATCAACATGGGGACAAGGTGCTTTGGGGGCTACCCCAAAGCACCCTCCCAATGTTGAGGGCATGTGGCCTGGTACGGTTAAGGGGGGGGCGCTCTCTCGTCCCCCCCTCTTTTCCTGCGGCCTGCCAGGTTGCGTGCTCGGATAAGGGTCTTGTATAGATTTTTGGATTTTTTTTTTTAATTTTGGCGCGGGGTTCCCCTTAAATGTATAGATTTTGAGGGGGACCCCACGCCATTTTTAAAAAAAAAAATTTGGCCAGGGTTCCCCTTAATATCCATACCAGACCTGAAGGGCATGGTATGGAATTTAGGGGGACCCCCACATCATTTTTTTTTTAATTTTGGTTCGGGGTTCCCCTGTGGGGAATTCCCATGCCGTTTTTATCAATGAACTTTTATGTGTATTGTCGGACCGGCAATTCATTAATAGCCGCGAGTAGTTTTAAATGACTTTTTTTCCTTTGAAATGTCATTTTGCTGTCAGACTGTTCTAAACACGGGAAACATGCGCCCCTTTACAGGCATGCTATAGACACCCCCCAGGTACAAAATTTAAAGGGATATTACACTTTTATTGTTTCACTTTAAGCATTATTAAAATCACTGCTCCCGAAAAAACGGACGATTTTAAAACTTTTTTTTGCATTGATCCATGTCCCCTGGGACAGAACCCAGGTCCCCAAACACTTTTTATACAATAACTTGCATATAACCCTTTAAAATTAGCACTTTTGATTATTCATGTTCGTGTCCTATAGACTTTAACGGTGTTCGCGTGTTCGAACAAATTTTTTGCCTGTTCGCAAGTTCTGGTGCGAACCGAACAGGGGGGTGTTCGGCTCATCCCTATTCCTAAGATTGTAATAGTTTTGTATGTACAGCATCTTTGTATAGTAAAAGCACATTTACACACTGCAGAAGTTCAGCTTCCTTGCTTATACCACAGAGTAACCTTGCTAGATAGACGCAAGCAAAACACCATTTCACAAAAATGTGTCAAAAATGTTAAAAATGACAAGAGACAGTTTTTGACAATTCCTTTATTTCAAGTCTTCTTCTTTCCATCTTCTTTCTTCTATCTTCTTTCTTCTATCTTCCTTCAGTTTCTTCCTCCATCTTCTTCTTCCTCTGGTTCTTCCTCCGATCCTCTGCTTCTTGCTCCGGTGTTCTGGTCCGGCATCTTCCTCCGCTGCGTCTTCTTCCCCTCTTCATTCTCGGGCCGCTCTGCATCCATGATGGGAGGCTCCCACTGCGTGATGCTTCTCGTCTTATGATACTTCTTAAATAACGGAGGGCGGGCCACCCGGTGACCCCGCCCCCCTCTGATGCACAGGAACTTAACGGAGACTTCCCTGTGGCATTCCCCGTGACATCAGAGGGGGTGGGGTCACCCGTTACCCCCAGGTACGAAATTTAAAGGAATATTACACTTTTATTGTTTCACTTTAAGCATTATTAAAATCATGATCAGAAACAATAACCAACAAAAGAAAACCCTTTGTTATACAAGAATTTTCGTACAAATTTTCGCTCATCGATTTTGATTGCTTATAAAGTGTACCCCACTTAAGAGAAAGGAATGAGGCAGCTTTTATTATGAAATAAAAATTAAAGTGTTTAATTTAACAGAAAATAGCTAGAAATATGTACAGTTGTGTTGATGTTTTTTATCTGTTATATATGTTAGAATTTCTGCATTTGCATCCCTAAACAGGGGTGGCCATCTGCCAATTATTGGCAGCCGCAAACCAATTATTTTACACAGATTGTTCCAATCACAAGTAATTGTTGCTTATATGTATATATATCTCTGTAATGGACATTTGTATGTGAGTTATGACTAAGCACTAAGGGAGCATGAAACATGTTAGCTGGTGATGCTGTTCCCCTATGTTTGTGTTTTTGGATATTTTTCTGTAGGCTTGCTGAAATATAGGTGATTTTACTGGATGTGTGGCCAACCAGAATTTTTTTTGCTCATTGGAATCTGTGATGGATGGGGTCAGCACCTGATTTGTGTGGAGATGGTAAACTGACTTAGAGCGGTGTTCACACACATCTATACCTCACAATTCGCAGTTATACCCCAGGAGTACATCAGATAAAGAATGAGAGCAGCAATAAACAGTATAAAATGCTAGTAAAACAATGGCTGAATATTTGCTGTATTTGGCAGCAGTCAGTAAATGTTCCAAAGTGCACTTTTTTATTTAACCTGCAAAGGATGTCTTTGACTAGGGAAAGCACTATGGGTGATCATTATGACAGCATCAGTAGTTGGTAGACTCCTTGCTCTCATATTTCTGATGACTCTGGTGGGGCCCAAACTTTCTGTTGGTGCACTTGAAATACTGTGCCTTTAAGAATTCTGCATGTGGAGGTACAGTGTTGTTAAATTACAGTTAGTCTTGCTCTGCTAGCAGCAGTAGTTTAAAGCTAACCAGCAGCCTCTCACGAGTCCTATGTGCACAGCAAACTCATGCCCGGATGCTTGGCAACCAGGCACTCCTCTAGCGATATTCTCAGCACATGTACCCTCTCTGTGTAGCTGGCTCCCAACAAACTATGTCCTGGTCTCAGGCACAGGATGATGGCCCTCTGCTTTTACTGCACACAACTAGGCTGAGGTGTGCACTGGCTCAGTCCTCCCGCAGAAAGGGACCGTCCTTCCTTATTCTGCCCAGGAAAACTACCTCTGGTTCCTCCCATGTTATCCCCACTCTTGGGAACTGAAGACCTTCCTCCATCTGCTACAATAGCCAGGTTCCGCCAGTGATCTTGGTTTCCCACAGTCCATCACTGTTATGTATAGCTCTGGTACTTCAAGCCCCACTGGCTCCTTCTTGTAGATGGAAGTGAAACGGTGCTGGATCAGCATTGACATTCTGTGTGAACACATATAGCAGCTGCAGCACAATATCCCTGTAGTTGCTTCTTCCCTGCCAGCCAAGCACCCGGCTACTATGGTATTAAAAATTACATGAGAACAACAAACATTGTGAGAAGACCTCAAAGCCCATACAATATATATTCTTATTTTTATTATGAATATATAAACAAAAAAAATCTCTTATTTTTCAAACCTACATCCAGAGCCCAACGTAGAAAAATACTAGAAACCACCACTAATGTGAAAAGACATTCAATAAAAATACTCAACTTTAGGCCTGGAACTTTATTTGCACACACAAGATTTGTTATCAGTCTTCTCAAATTCCTATTGATGAATAATACAATTATGTTTGATGATAAATACTAATGTCAAGCACAAGAAACAGCCATTGACATAAAATGTACACCAGATTATGCTAATCTTTACCTTAGAGAGTGGAAAAATTCTGTGTTTGGGGATTAGGTCTTGTTGTCCCCATCCTCTGGCAGAATGAACAATAAGATATTGGGGGAATTCATGGATTTACTGTATTAGGACATAATGAGTTTAATTAGAAGTTTACGTATACTTGGAATCCAAAATGTGTAACTTTTTTGTACCTTTTGATCCAGAATACAGGAAATGATTTCCTTACCACAAAGCTCTTAAGGACTCCATTCTCAAGGAGAGGTTTTTGAGGAGGGGTACAAACAAAAATGGCTAACCGACACTTGCACAAAAACCAAGGCAAGCAATGGAGAGGATTTATTGTATTGCACTCAACATGTTAAAGATAGGGATGAGCTAAACAAAAATCATGTACCTGGTGCCTTTTCTGCACTTAATTAGCCTGGGGGTGTTGGGTGGTTGGCAATGGGTTTGGTTTAGAGTAAGGGGTGGCATACACTCTTCAACCAATTTGTATCACTTTTACTTCATTCTTGTCAACCAACTTCATTCACCCTACTACCGATTTGCATCAGATACGTTGCATACCTACCACAGCACCCAGGCCATCATTAAGATAGGCACCGGTGCCTGGCTATCCAAAGCGGATATCGCAGATGCATTCAAGCTCCTGCCTATTGGGCCATCCCTCTGGCGGTGGCACGGCATGAAGCGGAGGGATTCCTACTATTTTTATTTTTTTTCACCAAGCTGACCTTTGGGTCTAAAGACAGCCCATGGCGGTTTGACATTTTCGCCCAGTCCCTCACCTGGTCCCTGTCACACCAGGTCCAATGTCACAGGGTTATCCATTATCTGCTCATCGAACGGCCGGACATACCCCCGGTAGATCTAGACAAGCTAATAGTGGTCTTCAGCAATCTCAGTGTGCCTATAGCCAAACATAAAGTGGAAGGCCCGGCACACTCCATCACCTTCATCATCCTGGATACGCATGCTATGCAGGCTGGCCTGCCTTCTGACAAATTAGCCCATGTTAGGTCGATCATTCATGATTTTACCCAGTCATAGGCGTGTACTAAAAGACAGCTGCAGTCCTTGATAGGGATGCTCAATTTTGCCATTAAGATTATTCCTCAGGGGCGCTCGTTCAACTCACGGGTCTTGGTCTTTCTCACCCGAGTACAGCACCCCGACCAAGTCCTCAAACTAGACCCAGCAGCAATAGTGGACTTACCTATGTGGGACGAGTTCCTCACCAACTGGAACAGCATATTGGTGTTTATTTCCTCAGTATCAGCTCAGTCATTTGCCTTCTGACAAATTAGCCCATGTTAGGTCGATCATTTATGATTTTACTCGGTCATAGGCGTGTACTAAAAGACAGCTGCAGTCCTTGATAGGGATGCTCAATTTCGCCATTAAGATTATTCCTCAGGGGCGCTCGTTCATCTCACGGCTCTTGGTCTTTCTCACCCGAGTACAGCACCCCAACCAAGTCCTCAGACTAGACCCAGCAGCAATAGTGGACTTACCTATGTGGGACGAGTTCCTCACCAACTGGAACAGCATATTGGTGTTTATATCCTCAGTATCAGCTCAGTCGCCACAGGTAGTCACAGATTCTACAGCCTCCACAGGCTTTGCTGCAAGTGGCCATCAATGGTTTGCCAGACCCTGGCCCCCAGAAATCTGCCTGATTCCTGGTTTTGCTCGGTCTTCATCATTATTTGAGCTATACCCCATCGTGGCAGCGGCCCAAGTCTGGGGCCACATATGGACAGGTCAGACAGTGCTCTTCACCATAGATGACCAGGCTACAGCCGACATCATTAATAAGGGTAGATCCAAGTCGCTCCCCATCATGTCCTTCCTGCGCAGGCTGGTGCAATTATCACTGCATCACCAATTTATCATTTACAGTGAGTATATCCCTGGCAAGTGCAATGCCGCATCAGATGCACTGTCTCTCCTCAATTTTTGCCTCATTCTTCCAGCAGGAACCCGGAGCCGACGCATCATCCACTCCTATCTCACCTTGGTCTCAACTAACAATGGATTGTAGTCACACCTTGCCATCGCTACCCAGCTTGTCTACCACTCACTGTCTAGCAACACTCTAAAGGATTGTTGCAGGGACTGGAATGCCTATTGTTGGTTCCTAGCCGCTTGTCCCAGAACCACAGCAGACTACATCACTCACATCCTAGCCTCTATATCGTATTAGATAGAAGAGTAATGGTGAATCCGCGCAGTGGAGATAAATGCAACTATAGCTCAGAATTGCTGCCTCCACAGATGCAATTGCCACCTAGGTGGAAAAAGCTATGCTGGAAGAAAGTCAGATGTGGGTGTGGCGCTATTCTGGTGTCAGGCAAGGTACCATACCTCTATGCTTATCACCTGCTAATAGACCAGTGTGAGGTTTTTGGGATGACTTGAATTCCCGAAAAAACAAAACCATAAATAATATTAATAAAAAATATATGAAAATATTGCATGAATGATTTCCTTCAGATAGTGGCTGACTAATCCTGCTCACCATCTACCAAGTGGTACTACTAGCAAAGTGTATTCTGGTATCAGGCAAGGTACCATACCTCTGTGCTTATCACCTGCTAATAAACCAGTGTGAGGTTTTTGGGATGACTTGAATTCCAATTCTATATCGTATTGCCACACACAGCTGGCTCTCTCTTTAATTATACTATCAGGTTGTACCTAGCTTGCTGTAATTACAGGATCCCGAAAAGCCATCTGTGTTCACGGCCCACACAGTGAAAGCCCTCCTGCGCGGTGTTCAGTAGCAGCAGCCTGCAACCAATGGCAAACACTTACCCATCACAAGCCCTATCTTAAACCTCGTACACACGATCTGATTTTCCACAGACAAAACCGTGGACTTTTGTCTGAAGGAGTGTGTCTGGATTTTGTCTTGCATACAAACGGCAAGGAATTTTTGGCCAACAAACACGAACGTAGTGACGTACTACGTGTTTTTTCAGTTCTTTAGGGACACTCTTTGGGCTCCTTCTGCTAATTTCGTGTTAGTAGAAGTTTGATGAGTGTTGATTCGCGCTTTTCATTTAGTGATTTTCATTTCGTGCTATTCATTTAGCGCCTTTTAGTTTGCGCTTTTCCGTTCATTTCTGAACGGCCGTTCATCAACCAGACATGTTTCGGAAATGGAGGAGATAAAGTGTTATTTATTATTGGCCTAGAAGTTATTGCTTTGACCCAAGTCCAGTCCAGGAACAGGAAGAGGAGGATTTCTTGGACCAAAAACTGGTTGATTTATTAACCAATTATATGCCTTTGCTGCGGGAGCTCCAGGAAAATAATCCGGATGTTTTTCAGAATTATCTCCAGATGACGGATCCCTGCTTTCACCAACTCTTGACATTGTTGACCCCCTATATTAAGAAGCAGGACACATGGATGAGGCTTTTATTTTTTGGTTGAATGCTAATGACTTGATTTGCTGTATTTTCTATATTTTTGGATGCATAGAATGCACTTTTTGGTTAAGTTCTATTGGCAGATAGCGTGTCTAATTTTATTTGCTTTCTTTTTTTAATGCACAATAAAAAAATTGTGGAGAATAATACTTGGCTATATGTTTTACTTCAAATGACAGTTACATTTAAAGAAATACAATGTAAAATTGACAAGGGACACCAACATAGTTGTAGCTTTGATCTTAAAGCGGGGTTTCACCCAAATTTTGAACAATATCTGTATGTATTCTCTTCCTTGCCTAGATGCTGACATGCCGTTTAAAAAAATTGAAATCGCCGTAATTACCTTTTATTTTTCTATTCTTCTTTGCACTTCCTGGTTCTCCTCCCGTGGGAGTAGGCGTGTTTCTAGCCTCTCCCAGACTCCTGGGAGCTAGTCTCAGGCTTCCCAGGATGCCACTGAGCATGTGCGGGAACGAGCGGTGAATGCTGGGAGCACAGCATTCACCACATCCAGGAAATAAATGCTTGTGGGCTTCAAATGCCCACAATGAAGATGGAAACCGCCTGCAGTGAATAATATAAGTTATTCTTTCCGACGAAATCTGACACAGGCGGACATATTTCACACAATATGTGAGTATGTAATGCTGAGAAGAAAAGTTTGTGAATAAACTCAAAAAAAAAAAACGATAGATAGGTGGACCCCCGCTTTAAAAACTACGGGATAATAGTGTTGTGGTAACTTGCCCAAAAAAAAAAAAGTATAATAATATTATTCTTGATATGACTAGAAAAAAAGAAGCCTTTGAAAATTTGTTTGGAATAACTCCATCAGTATCACCATCAAAGCAGCTTCATCATTATCCCATTAAAGAAGAAGAGAATGTGTGCTGCATTTAGAGATTTCATAATTTGCCACGTCACAAATGTTAATTCTCCATTACGAATGCTAGTTTACAAGACCGAGTGCTTCTGGCTCGTCCTTGCTTCCGAGCATGCGTGTTTGTACTTTGAACTTTTGTCCGACGGACTTGTGTACACACACTTGGAAAATCCGACAACAGACATTTGTCCGCAGAAAATTTTAAAACCTGCTATCCAACATTTGTCCGTGGAAAATCCAACAACAATTGTCCGATGGAGCATACAAAAGGTCGGATTTTGCGCCAACAGCCTGTCATCACACAATTCCGGTTGGAAAATCTGATCGTGTGTACGAGGCTTTAGTGGCATGCCCGAAATCCTCTCATATTCCCCCTTTAGGCTCTTGCCCAGCCTAGTCATCCAAGCGGCCATCTACCTGGCTTTCTATGACTTCCTATGGCCTAGCGAGTTCACCTCTGGCAGTACTAGTAGTCAGATACTGTACAGACACCTCCTGACTCGCTTCCCAAACCATTATGTTCTTCATCTTATGGTCTCCTGGTGCCCAGTTAAGATCCTTGACCATCTGTTCTTTCACCTACCCAACCAGTCAACCTCCAGCCCCTTACTGCCTTCTCGGTCAACCCCCTGAGTGTCAGTCAGTTTATTAAACATGTTAGGGTCCTTCTGCTTAACTTGGGCGGTACTCTGGATATTCCTTTCCGGATCGGCGCAGCCTTAGCCGCATCCCAGCGTGGAGTACCAGACCATGTGATCAAGAAGCTAGGCAGATGGAAGTCCTCCTGCTTTTCCAGATATATTCCAAACCCTCAAGTGGAGATGGCCCTAGCCTTCTCCAAGCTTGCTCAATTAGGTTAGAGCCAATAAGATATACCTCCCTACCTGGAACTTTTTCTTGGCTTATCTACCAAACGACCAAAATCCACACCACAGGTCTGTTTATGTTATAAGTCTTGTTGCGTGTTTATGTGATTCACATCTGTCTTGGTCTTAGGGCCCATTTTTATTGAGAGCAGTGCTTTAGCTCTTTCCACAGGACAGAAACTTAAGTGTTGACAAGGTGACCTGTGATGCAACAGGGGTTGTCTATATCCTGACCTGTGCATGCAGGTCTTTCTATGTTGGGAAGACCGGCCGTATGGTCAGGAAAAGACTTCATGATCAAATTTGTGATATACAAACATACACTCTAATGTTCCCTGTGGCCAAACAGTTTGTCCTTGAGCATGATTGCAAAATTGATGAATTGAAAATCTGGGTGGTTGAGAAGGTCTCTGATGACATTTGTAAGGGCAGGCATGGTAAAAAAGAATTTGCAGAAATAATCTAAATTGATCTGTAACATACATGTAACACACCCTCTGGGTTTAAATGATAGCTTAAAGCGATGTTCCAGACAAATTTTTTTTTCTAAAGTCTTTTTAAAAGTCAGCAGCTGCAAACACTGTAGCTGCTGAGTTTTAGTAAGAACACCCACCTGTCCAGGGAGCCCACGTCCATTGGATCAGGTGCAGGCACCGCCATTCCAATTAAGGGAAACCGGCAGTGGAGCCTTTTGGAATTCGATTTGTGCAATCAACTGCTCATTGAGATTCATGCCATTTTATATGTATTGGATAGATTGTGGGTTTTGGTTTATGTATTTAATCTAGGGCAATGATTCCCATTCTCTTGTTTCCCTCCTGGTTGCCCTCCAGGCTGAGCTTGCCTTTTGGACTGGTACTACTCCCTTTTTGCCATCTGGGGGAGCGTGTGGGGCACCGTCATGCTCTGTGCGTCATCACTTTTTTCTGCATCATGGCGCTTTCGGCATGCAGGCATGATGTTGTCATGTTGATGACGTGCTTTTGCCGGACTTTTGCCGGTGGGAGGAAATGGTTGAAATAATGGAATACCCTGGATTTCCAGGGTAGGGGCTTGGGCTCTGTTTGGCATCCCCAGCTCCTTTGGGCACCATCTTTATTTCCTAGCCTGGTATTTAGAGATGTGGAACACCATTGTGGGTTTGGCAGGCTTTGAAGAAGTTTGAATACCAACGAAACTGGCCATATGCTTTTTCTCTCTCCCCTGTGTTGGAGCTGCCTATATTATTTCATAGATGGACTTTTGCTTTTATACATGAATTACATCTCTTTATTTGAAGTCTCATGAGAATGAGTGAATTTTTATCTTCTTTATGGTTATCTATTTAATGGGCTTCTAGCAATATGGGTGTACGCCATGTAAATGTGGTCTTGGTGGTCCCTACTACAGATCATGGGTTAAATCCACCTGGAGACCCCTTGATATTTAGTGTCCTAGATAACGCCTATGTAATATTTATAGATTGGCTGTATCACCCCAATGTGCTGGTTCCGGTTTATGGATGCAACCATTATGCCTGGAGGATTATGTCAACAAAGGGTCTCTTAAATGATCCCACATATTTGTCTTTGAGGATTGCCTTATCTTTCCAGGAATACAGTACATGAAGCTTTTGATGAGCCCTGCCTGAGTTTGATCAGAAAAATTTACAATTACAGTGTTTCTATGGAGAAAGTAGGTGACCTATTACATCTAAGATTTAATGCTTAACAGACACCTTCATTCACTCCAAGACCAACAATATTCTTTATACAAGTATTCAAGGAACTATTGTATTCCAAAGAAAGCACCGCCACTGTTTTTATGTGATTATTACATCTTCTTTTCATCTTCTGTAATATACAACATTGTATGTGTTTAATACACTTATCAGTATATATAGTCAGTATATTGTATATACAGTATTTATGCTTTAGGATGTATTCATGCATTTTCTTCTATTAGCAGGATAATTCAGGGTCGAGTTTGTTCTTAATAGCAATGCCTATATGTGTTTTGTTTTGAGCAGTTGCTTGCATATACTCATAGATACATATTTTTTCTTTGTTTTTCCTTTATATTTGAACTTCCGTGTTAGTTGTAAAGTAGATATTTTTACAGTACTGGTATTAAAAATTATCTTCCCCTTCCTCAATCTACAGCTCTGTCATTTTCTATTAATTTTAATGCAACATGGCAACCTAGAGGCATTCTGTACACATTCTGTACACCGCCAGAAATGTAATTTCCTGCTTGTGTGATCGAGTCACAGATTTTACCAGAAGTCTGCATGATATGCTCTTAAAGGGTTAATCACTTCTAAAGTTATGCAAGCACTGCAACTTTCTTCATTAGAGCCCTCGAAGTGCATCAGCTGACCAACAATAAAAAAGTAACTTCTATAGAAAAACAGTATCCAAAAGACATAGAACAAACAGCCATTCCTTCAGAGGAGAAACAGGTAGAAATCTACAACAGAATGTTAAAATCTGTGCAATGTATACTGATCATCCAGAGGGGATTGTTTTGTTTTTTCCAACAAAAGCAAAGTTACTATTTAAACATCAGTTAGATTATTAGAATAAGCACTTTGAAGCCACCATCCCAATGGAGATTAAGAAGAGCCTCCATGATCACAATCTTGAGCTCCAGCAGACCTGTGCTTTCAAACTTACAATGCCTGTTCATAGGCCAGCCAGACCCAAGCCACAGTTGCAGAACCCAAAAGAGAAGCACACTGAAAAACCACCCTACACGACCTATCTGCAAACGTAATTACTTGGTCTCCTTTGGAAGGATAAGTACAACTCATTCTTGTAACAAGGTTAATTTTGCTTACATATTGCATCTCTTTTATAGTTATGACATATGCCCCCTTTTTTGCCTATATGTTCAACCTAGAACATCAAGCCTAATGACAGCCTAATGACATTCTGCCTGACACAGGCCATACTCGGTAGGCTTCACCTACTGACTCCACTCCCTGACTCTGTTTTAGTATACCTGTTGGTGGACACATAATCTGGTCCGGGACCAACCCTGCCAAGGTGGCTGGTAAAACCCAGACCGGATTCCACCTTAGTTTTCTGCAAATGAACACATGTGAGGTGAAACATAACTTCCATCAATCACCTCGCCTTTCATAATGTCACAACACCTAAACCTTTATGTGCAGCAATACCAGTTACAGGACATTTTAAACTCTACCACCAGTGCACCCTGTCTTGGAATTTTTTGGTGACTTCTATTTCATGGAGAAGGGGTATTACACCCTGGTTTGTGATGTGTTATACCTGTTAATGTATTCTAACCAATATTCATCGAATTCCAGAGTGGAGCCTGTTATAGCTATTGCCTTTCTGTTTTTTATACTCTTTTTTTCCACCAAGACATCCACTGCACTGTCAGGACACACAGACATTTGTGCATTTCATTTTATATAATATACCTTAGCCATTACGGGTTGTGGGGTAGAGATCTCATATTCCATTTTAGAACCACTGCATTCCCCATGTACCAGGTGCTCCCTCCATATGTCTATATACCAGGCATAACTAAATGGCAGACCATGGTCTGGATCTTGACCGTCGGACCGACAGACCAACAGAGAGCCTGATCTCTCTGCTTTGCATTCAGCGCCCTATTTTTTGCTGGTTCTTCTTCCCCACTGCACTGTCATTCTCACAGCAGGGCAGCAGGTAGGAGGCACAGCAGTTCTGGATAAAGGGCAGGAGCTGCCCAAGTTAACAAGTGAGTGATTGGTTGTTGTAACACATGGTGGTCCTACAACCAATCACCAGCTTGCTAACATAAAATGCTGGGCAGCTCACACCTTCCACTCTGTGCAAGGTAGAACTAGACTAAGACACTGCTGTGAAGGGAAGTTGTGGAGGTTGATGCGAAGGGGGCTTGACACTGCTGTGAAGGGAAGTAGGAGTTGATGTGAAGGGGGCTAGGATGCTGCTGTGAAGGAAAGGGGGGTTTATATGAAGGTGAAGTGGGCTGGACCACTGCTGGGAGGTGGGGGCGTGGGGGCTAGGACACTGCTTTGAAGGCTGCGGACACTGCTGTGTATGTGGGGGGGGGGCTCAATGTGATGTGAAGGAGGGCTAAAGACACTCCAGTGAAGATGGGGGGGTGTGATCTGAAGTGGGACTCAGGACAATACTGTAAAGGGGGAATGTGATGTGAAGGAGGGACTGAGGGCAATGCTGTGAAGGGACAATGTAATGTAAAGGGGGCTTAGGACAATGCTGTTAAGGGGTGACCAATGTAAAATGGAGAGAAGAAGAACTTTGATGCAATGAGAGGGATCTTGATGTGAAGGGGGACTGTGATGTGGAAAGGAACTGTGAAAGGCAGGGGGAGCTGAAGAAACTGATATAAGAAGAGGACTGTGATATGAAGAATCTGAGCCATCACACAAACATGAGATGTTGACCTCTGCTGGAAGAAAATTTTACTGACTGGGCCTCTTTGAAATTTAACTCATTACCCCATATCTATACTGTAGTTAAAGGCTAAGCTTCACAGATTCACAGAGAGTTATACAATCTCACACTTAATAGTCAGTTATCAAGATGGTAAGGATGAAGACTTAAGTTCGTGTTCATGGTATTAACAGACATAAAAAGTCAAGTGCCAGGATGCACTAAGGGAGTATGCAAAAGGTCCAGGCAAAAAATGATAGTACCGGTCGCCTGGTCAAGGCTAAGGGGGAGATCAATCCCATTCTAGTTCTCAAGGACTAGTTGTTCATGTGTCTTGGAGGGTAACAGCCAAAAGCAATATACAGTATGTGTAGTGCTACCCCCATAGGAGCAGCTGGATAGGATGGGTCCTCTGTTCTTTTCTTTGACCTTATCAAGAACCTCAGCCCCTCTGATAAACCAGGTTGAGTGTGCAAACATATAATGTCACAGGAAATTACTGAAAGTAATACTTAGTACTCATTAGTAGTGCTATATCAAAGAAAACAGGCACAAAACCAGGTAGCAAAGGCAAACTTAATATATCCCAGTCTCAAGCTCAGATCTCAGATCTCCAGCTAGCAGTTGAATATCCAGACAGAGGTGTTCTCCCTCTAACTTCCTCAGTGCTAAGAGGAAAAACTTTTCCTGGGAAGTTTAATAAAAATCCTCGCTCCACTCCTCCTACTGCACTGAGTAAATGAGTAGAGCAGAGAAAATAAGAAGAAGATAAGAAAAAGTAAAGGGAGCACTGGGGATGGAGAAAAAGGTATGAGGACACCAGAGTTCTCCACATATTCCCCTCTAAAGCATACCACCTACAGGGAGGCGTGGCTTTCAAGTGAGAGTGAGGGGTGAACATATTTATTATACGGTGTCCACACAGCGAGAAATTTCCTGTGGGTTTCCAAGTAGATGTTAGTGTCTTGTTATTAAAAAATCCATGTATTAAATGCTCAACTTCCATGAATTGTTTTAATGATTTATTCCATGCCCTTAAAATAGTTTAAAAGCAACAAATCTACCAAACACATAAAAAGAAAGGTAAACAGTGATGCTAAATAAATACTAAGTGTTACACTAAATAACACCTAGTGACAGTAAAGTGCATGCAATCACATAAAGTCCAACTTGAACATGTCCATGACTGAATGTGCATCAATCAGTCCGTGAGGAATCAAGTGTTGTTATTTGGTCAATCTCCACTCCACACCATGTGCCACACGTGTCACAGCATCTCCATAATATGTGCACTCACCAGCAATATTTGCCTCATATTCTCATGCTCAGCAATAAGGCATCGTACCCCTCAGGGTTATAGATGATCCAACAGCTACCTCCATTCTCATGGGTAAGTGAATGATTCCCATTTATATAAAACACAAAAGGAGACTCCAATAGTGCAATAACGTATGATAAAATTATTTAATGAAAGCATAAAAAGGACCCAGAGGTATTGCACTCACATGCAATGAAGATATAATTCGCATTTGATAGAGTACTGAGACACCAGAGTAGTGGGATCAAAGTATAGCTCAAAAATGTGCAATAATAGAATATTATAGCCCCAAATTTTTTAATAATAGAATATTAAAGGCTACAAAACGAAAGGGTATGTTCACAAATTCAAAAAGGCTGGCAAATGGATGAACTTGAACTTCTTATATTTGAGGAGCACTTTGACTACATGGGAATATGAAAAGCTCACATGACTGGGCTGCAAATATCAAGGGGTACCCACTATTTCAGAGGGACAGAATTTGCAGAAGAGGTGGGGGGGGGGGGCATGTATGGAGGTAAGGAGCAATCTGAAAGTGAGTTTAAGAGATTATATTACTAATGAGAACTGTGATGGTGCACAGTTAATTACAGCTTCATAAGAGGGCAAAAGAGTGCAGCAAATAGTCAATTATTTTAGGGATTGTATTCTGGGCCCACTAACTAAATAATGAGGAGGAGTTTCAGCTTCTTTCACAGATAGAAATGACTGGGAAACCAGTTGATGTTATTATGGGTAATTTAAACTATCCTGATATTGAATGAAAAATAAATCCGCATAGTTAACAAAGGCTTGCCATTTCTTAAACATATTGCAGGAAAGTTTCATGGAACAGATGGCAGAAACCCCAACAAAAATGCTCTGTTGGATCTATTCATCTTAAATAACATGAAGCTTATTACAGATGTGCAGTTTAGAGACAACTTGGGTAAGAGTGATCATGGTGTAATTACATTTGCCATAAATTACAGGAATGAAGTTGGTATAACAGAAATTAAAAATTTCAAAAAAATCTAACTTTAATAAGTAGAGATCCATACTACCCAACACAGCAAGTGACAGATGGTGCTGCAGCGTGGCCCGTGGGCCTACCTGGATTTTGTGGATCGAGACATGCAGAAAAAGCATCTGGCTGCAAGAAATTTAGCTAAGATATTGATATCAACGTTCAGGAGTGAAAACTGGGCTGAAATTGTGAGGGTCCAAAGAAGCCTTACCCAGTTTTGTGAATATGACTATGTTCATCAATATAGAGGAAGAGTGCAGGTCAGTATGAGTAAGCAAGTGTTTAAAAAGATTGCCAAGGTGGGAGGGCAGAGGGCACGGAAGACTTCTTATAATACAGAGTTGAAATACCATCTGGGCCTGGGGGCTTGTTTGGTTTAAGATTTTTGATAGTGCTGATGACCTTGAGTGTGGTAATCTCAGCTTCCTTTATGTGTGTCCTAGCCTGTGACAATGTGGGGAGTTTACCACCCTGAAAACAACTGTCATCCAAGGTGTGTGTAAAAGTTTCCAGCAACCGATAGTTTGAATTGTATACATAAAAGAAAAAGAGAGGGGCAAGTGGGACTTTAAATGAAGCATGTCAATTGAAAGTATAATAATAATGAATACATGTGAGTAGGTAAAATGATTGGATTTAATTTATAGTCAAGTCCATGATTTTGATGCATACAGTACCAATAAAGTAGTATAGATACAGACATAGTCGCATGAATTGATATATAAGCATATTTAGCAGTAACAATCATTGAAGACTCAGTAGTGTAAAACAAATCAATGGACATACATATATGCAATTCATAACAGAAATACATTAATTAAAATCGCCAATCAAAATCACAAAATCGCATGAAATGAGAAAACTCGATAAAAAATTGATAAATGTCAGGGATATGATTTAGGCTTGATAGGGCATCCTTAGTTTGCGAACCCGACGCGTTTCTTGGCTTCTTGCCAGTCATCAGGGGTGGGATGCATAATTTAACTGAGAAAAACAAAGGAATATCATAAATATTGATACATGTGGAACCTCCAGCCAATAGAGAAAATCGTATCAGAAATGTCCATTGTCTACTTTGAATAGAGAAGCTACTTACAAAATAGCCCAAAAGTCAAGGAGAGTCGCCAGCAATGGGATCTGTTAGGGTGTGAGATATAACCGTCTCAACCGGGGTTGAGGCAGGGCACCGACCATCCTCCCAAAGTGATTGGAGGGTGGGCCAGGAGAAACCACAGCCAACTGATTCCTGAGCCCTCAATATACTGGTCAATGAGTTGTAAATGGGAAAATCTGCAGAAAATTGAAGAAAATGGAATGTGTCAAAGAAAGTAAATCTAGAGTAGAATGTGTTGGATGAATAGAATGACTGAAAAAAATATGTACTAGGTACATCTGAAAGAGTAAATGTGTGAAAAATGAGATGATAAAGGGGAATAGAAATAAAATAGATGCATAAAAATGCACGTGAAAAGAGACAGAAAAAGAAATCCCTAAGAAATGTGTGAAAATAGAGAGTGTCGTGCGCCAGGTAAATGGGTGAGAGGATGGGAATGTGTGTACTGTAAGCAGAAAAAAAGATATATAAAAAAAAATAAATAAAAATATATATTAATTACCCATGTGTTGAATAGTGGCTACTTAACAGAGCGGTCCCTTCCTAGCGAAGCACAGTGAGGGAGTGAACCGTCAGTCTGTCGGTCCCAGCTGATATACTCTGGCCCTGGGCGGGTCCCTGCCAGCGTCATGCATGACGTCATTGGCAGCTGAGAGACGAGAGAGCAATCACAGATGAGAGTAACTCAGTGGATGTCTACTCATCAAAGCTGTAGGCGTCAGATGGAGGAAAAAAAAAAAAAAAATGTGCTTCGCTAGGAAGGGACCGCTCTGTTAAGCAGCCACTATTCAACACATGGGTAATTAATATATATTTTTATTTATATATCTTTTTTTCTGCTTACAGTACACACATTCCCATCCTCTCACCCATTTACCTGGCGCACGACACTCTCTATTTTCACACATTTCTTAGGGATTTCTTTTTCTATCTCTTTTCACGTGCATTTTTATGCATCTATTTTATTTCTATTCCCCTTTATCATCTCATTTTTCACACATTTACTCTTTCAGATGTACCTAGTACATATTTTTTTCAGTCATTCTATTCATCCAACACGTTCTACTCTAGATTTACTTTCTTTGACACATTCCATTTTCTTCAATTTTCTGCAGATTTTCCCATTTACAACTCATTGACCAGTATATTGAGGGCTCAGGAATCAGTTGGCTGTGGTTTCTCCTGGCCCACCCTCCAATCACTTTGGGAGGATGGTCGGTGCCCTGCCTCAACCCCGGTTGAGACGGTTATATCTCACACCCTAACAGATCCCATTGCTGGCGACTCTCCTTGACTTTTGGGCTATTTTGTAAGTAGCTTCTCTATTCAAAGTAGACAATGGACATTTCTGATACGATTTTCTCTATTGGCTGGAGGTTCCACATGTATCAATATTTATGATATTCCTTTGTTTTTCTCAGTTAAATTATGCATCCCACCCCTGATGACTGGCAAGAAGCCAAGAAACGCGTCGGGTTCGCAAACTAAGGATGCCCTATCAAGCCTAAATCATATCCCTGACATTTATCAATTTTTTATCGAGTTTTCTCATTTCATGCGATTTTGTGATTTTGATTGGCGATTTTAATTCATGTATTTCTGTTATGAATTGCATATATGTATGTCCATTGATTTGTTTTACACTACTGAGTCTTCAATGATTGTTACTGCTAAATATGCTTATATATCAATTCATGCGACTATGTCTGTATCTATACTACTTTATTGGTACTGTATGCATCAAAATCATGGACTTGACTATAAATTAAATCCAATCATTTTACTTACTCACATGTATTCATTATTATTATACTTTCAATTGACATGCTTCATTTAAAGTCCCACTTGCCCCTCTCTTTTTCTTTTATATATGAACCCGGGATGGAAGCATGCCATTGATATTTATTTATGCGACTGGTCACTTTCTTTTGTCTGTCTTGAATTGTATACAGTAGATGTGAATTTCTCAAATATAGTGGAAGGATTAGCAGTAGTGGTGTTATAAGCCAAGTACAGTTTGATAGGTTTTGTATCTTTAAGGTAGGGTCAAATTGGTTAGCATGGGCCTGGCTTGTTAGTACATGCATAACATTTCCTTGGGCAATTGCAATTGTTTTTCTATTCTATCACTAAAAAGGAGGTTTAGCTCTTTTGTAGCCACATCAACTTGTTTGTGCAAGGATGCAGTAGAGCGGAATACAAATTGTGTTTTGAATTACACTTTAATGTCTTAGGCCCCTTTCGCCTCGGTCTGCCGGCTCAGCGGGAGATCTGTCCGTTGATCTCCGCTGAGCCGGCGGATGACAGGTCCCTCGCTGCTCACTGAGCGGGGAGGGGCTTGTCAGGCGCCACTGCCGCCTATGGAGGGATCGGATGAAAACAGACAGTATGTCTGTTTTAATCAGATCTTACCCGATCCGATCCGCCAGCGACGGACCTGGACGTAGAGCCATCCGTCTGCTTTTAGCGGATCGGATGGGGTCGGATGTCAGTGGACATGTCTCTGCTGACATCCGTCGCTCCATAGGTTAACATGGAGCGCCCGTTCAGGTTCGGTGTCAAAACTGACAGGTGGACCTGAACGGTCCGATCATGTGAAAGGGGCCTTAGTCCGTAGGGTTCAATATTGAGTTGGCCCACCCTTTGCAGCTATAACAGCTTCAACTCTTCTGGGAAGGCTGTCCACAAGGTTTAGGAGTGTGTCTATGAGAATGTTTGACCATTATTCCAGAAGCACATTTGTGAGGTCAGGCATTGATAATGGATGAGAAGGCCTGGCTCCCAGTCTCTGCTCTAATTCATCTATAGAAATTAGTGTTCTATTGGGTCGAGGGCAGGCCAATCAAGTTCCTCCACCCCAAATTTGCTTATTCATGTCTTTATGGACCTTGCTTTGTGCACTGGTCAAAATAATTTGGTGGAGAGGGGATTATGGTGTAGGGTTGTTTTTCAGGGGTTGAACTTGGCCCCTTAGTTCCAGTGAAGGGAACTTTTAAGGCATCAGCATACTAAGACTTTTTGGACAATTTCATGCTCCAAACTTTGTGGAAACAGTTTGAGGATACCCCCTTCCTGTTCCAACATGACTGCGCACTAGTGCACAAACAAGGTCCATAAAGACATGGATGAGGGAGTTTGGGGTGAAGGAACTTGGCTGGCCTGAATAGAGTCCTGACCTCAACCCAATAGAACATCTTTAGGATGAATTAGAGCGGAGACTGTGAGCCAGGCCTTCTCGTCCAACACCAGTGTCTGACCTCACAAATGTGCTTCTGGAAGAATGATCAAACATTCCCATAGACACACTCCTAAACCTTGTGGATAGCCTTCCCAGAAGAGTTGAAGCTGTTATAGCGGCAAAGAGTGGGCCAACTCAATATTGAACCCTACGGACGAAGTCATTAAAGTTCATGTGCGTGTAAAGGCAGGCATCCCAATACTTTTGGCAATGTAGTGTATGCAGGATGGAGAGATAATGAAGAAATCTTAGAGTCAGGGAGAATGCTGTGTTCTCATCAGAATATTCATACGTGAATAGTAACTTGATACCGTAGTGCTAAAGGATTCCAGAGAGGTAGGACAGACTGTCACATGTGAGAACTGTCACTGCAGAACCTGGACCCGATGCAGCCCTCACAGGATCGGGAATCTTGCAACTATGCACCTAGTGCATTAGCAACAACGCTTTATTACAGGATAAAAAGAGGACATATTCACAAAAGCAAAGGTAGCAACAGCATTGAACGTAAATCAAGGAACCAAAACAGGATGTACCCCCTGCTTCAGAGCAAAACTCTGCTCCAAAGAAGGAAGTACATCCTGCTCTGGTTCCTTGATTTATGTACAATGCTATTACTACCTTTGTGAGTATGTCCTCTTTTTATCCTATAATAAAGTCCCCCGACATGCATCAACTGGTACTATGACATCCACTTGAACCATCAAGGTGAATGATGCTTCAGTGACAACGCTATTATTACTTTTGCTTTTGTGAGTATGTACTCTTTTTATCCTATAGTAAAGTGTTGTTGATAATGCACTAGGCGTTTGTGCCCTTTTGTTTTATTTTCATCAGAATATGTTGATAAGGTAGTATAGATGGTGTGAGCCGTGTCATTGACAAAAACATTGAGTCATTCATTCACCAAATATAGTGCCTTAAGCAGGCAATCAATTATGTGATTTTCTTTCCTACAACCACGGGTTGCAGGAAAGAAAATTGCTCGATTCCCCCATCAACACAGTCAGTATTGATGAGGGAATCCCTTCTGCAGGGATATTGTGTTCTGCCAGTGGCAGGGTGTGGGGAGCCATCCCTGGTAGGGATGAGCCGAACACCCCCCTGTTCGGTTCGCACTACAACATGCGAACAGGAAAAAAGTTCGTTCGAACACGTGAACACCGTTAAAGTCTATGGGACACGAACATGAATAATCAAAAGTGCTAATTTTAAAGGCTTATATGCAAGTTATTTTCATAAAAAGTGTTTGGGGACCTTGGTCCTGCCCCTGGGGACATGGATCAATGCAAAAAAAAGTTTTAAAAATGGACGTTTTTTGGGGGGCAGTGATTTTAATAATGCTTAAAGTAAAACAATAAAAGTGTAATATTCCTTTAAATTTCGTACCTGGGGGGTGTCTATAGTATGCCTGTAAAGGGGCGCATGTTTCCCGTGTTTAGAACAGTCTGACAGCAAAATTACATTTCAAAGGAAAAAAAGTCATGTAAAACTACTCGTGGCTATTAATGAATTGCCGGTCCGACAATACACATAAAAGTTCATTGATAAAAATGACATGGGAATTCCCCAGAGGGGAACCCCAAACCAAAATGTTTTAAAAAAATGGTGTGGGAGGTCCCCCTAAATTCCATACCAGGCCCTTCAGGTCTGGTATGGGTATTAAGGGGAACCCTGGCCAAAATGTAAAAAAAAAAAAATGGCGTGGGGTCCCCCTCAAAATCTATACCAGACCCTTTAGGTCTGGTATGGATTTTAAGGGGAACCCCGTGCCAAAATTTTTTTTAAAAAATGGCTTGGGGTCCCCCCAAAAATCCATACCAGACCCTTATCTGAGCACGCAACCTGGCAGGCCGCAGGAAAAGAGGTGGGACGAGAGAGCGCCCCCTTCCTGAACCGTACCAGGCCACATGCCCTCAACATTGGGAGGGTGCTTTGGGGTAGGCCCCCAAAGCACCTTGCCCCCATGTTGATGGGGACAAGGGCCTCATCCCCACAACCCTTGCCCAGTGGTTCTGGGGGTCTTCGGGCGGGGGGCTTATCGGAATCTGGAAGCCCAGTGACTCCACCCCCCTCTGATGCACGGGGACTTGACGGGGATTTCCCTGTGGCATTCCACATTACGTCAGAGGTGGGCGGGGTCACCCGTTACGTACAAACACACACACTGACCCACCTACCTGACACACACACTGACCCACCTACCTGACACACACACTGATCCATCTACCCGACACACACACACATACACTGACCCACCTACCTGACACACACACACACTGACCCACCTACCTGACACACACACTGATCCATCTACCCGACACACACACACATACACTGACCCACCTACCCGACACACACACACATACACTGACCCACCTACCTGACACACACACAAACTGACCCACCTACCTGACACACACACACACTGACCCACCTACCTGACACACACACACACACTGACCCACCTACCTGACACACACACTGACCCGCCTACCTGACACACACACTGACCTGCCTACCTGACACACAAACACACACACACACTGACCCACCTACCTGACACACACACTGACCCACCTACCTGACACACACACTGACCCACCTACCTGACACACACACTGATCCATCTACCCAACACACACACACACATACACTGACCCACCTACCTGACACACACACACACTGACCCACCTACCTGACACACACACACACTGACCCACCTACCTGACACACACACTGACCCACCTACCTGACACACACACTGACCCACCTACCTGACACACACACTGACCCGCCTACCTGACACACAAACACACACACACACTGACCCACCTACCTGACACACACACACACACACTGACTCACCTACCTGACACACACACTGACCCGCCTACCTGACACACACACTGACCACCTACCTGACACACTTACCAAGAATAATGAAAAATTTATATGTTGTATAAATATGTTTTATTTTTTGGGATCTGTTACCATCTGTGGTTTTTTTTTTTTAGATGCTTCTCCTCTTGTCAAAGCAGCGCCGCCGACCAGTCATTTGGGCTCTCCCCCGCGCCAATGAGTGGTGGGATGTGACTGTCCCGGGATTCACACACACACAGTGGGTGCACAATTTCAGAATGTCTGAGGAAACCTTCTCATTCCTTTGTGCAAAGCTACGTCCAGCGATGCAGAAGCAAAACACCAACTTCAGAACCAGTTTGCCTGTGAGGAAAAGAGTTGCCAATGCACTGTGGAAGCTGGCTACCAACAGTGAATACTGAAGTATAGATCATCCTTTTGGTGTCAGTAAATCATCTGTATGCCGGTGTGTGAAGGACTTTTGTAAGGCTGTCTGCACATTGCTAGCTCCTGAAATTGTACATTTTCCGCACAGGGAAAAGCTTAAAGACATGGCTGACTACTTTGAGAACAGGTGGGGCCTTCCACAGTGTGTTGGTGCTATTGATGGCTCACACATACCAATAATAGCACCACAAGAATACCACACTGACTACTTCAACAGAAAAGGCTGGCATTCCATCATCCTCCAGGGAGTAGTGGATGGAAAAGGACTGTTCTGGAATATGAATGTAGGAAAGCCTGGGAGTTTGCATGATGCTCGGGTTCTAAGATTGTCCACATTTTGGGATTGGGTTTGCCAGGGAGGCCTGTACCCTGTTTGCACTAAGAACATTTGTGGGGTGAATGTTGGCTATTATGTGCTCAGGGACTCTGCCTACCCTTTACAAAATTGGCTCCTGAAACCATTTCCTGACAATGGCCGCCTGACACCAAAACAGCAAATCTACAACAAGAAAACATCCAGGGCACGGGTCGTAGTGGAAAATGCTTTCGGAAGACTTAAGGGTAGATGGCAGTGTCTTATGAAGAGAAATGACAGTGACATTAAACTTGCCAAATCCATGGTGCTTACTTGCTGTGCTCTTCACAATCTTTGTGAAAGTCATGGAGAAGACTTCCACCAGGATTGGAATACATCTTCAGAAGAGCCAGTACTAGTAATAGCAGCACAGGATATCGAAGAAGAGTGCAGTGAAATACGTCAGGCTCTGATGCGGCACCTCAATGTTTAATTTCTTACCATTCATTTTTAAAAGTTTTAATAAAGTATTACTATATTGTTAATAAAGTGTTACATTAAATCAGACATACTCTAAAAAGTCTTTCATGTTTTTTATTTCACAAAAGAAAAATATTTCTATATATTCTTGAAAGTCAAAATGTGAAAAATATATTAAAAAATAAACTTTTTTTACAAAAACAAAATGTGTACAAGTGTACAATTCCTGTGCTGCATGAAAGGCCCTACTGTCTGGGTGGTGACCTGGGATCATGACTGGCTCCAAGCACTTGAACAAGCTGACCCAGGACACCAAGAAAGGCCTGGTTGAAGGTAGCCAACTGCTCCATCTGCTGCCGGGCGATTTCTGCTTCCTGGCGTATAGCTTCCTGTGCATCCTGACGCAGTGCCTAAAACCGCCTCTCAGAAAGGTTCTCAATCCTTTCCAGCTGCCTTTCCTGTGATGTCCGCATATCCTCCATGTCTGTGCACAGATCCATCTGCAACTGTCTCCTTTCACCTGTAATATACAAAAGACCAGAATAGTTTTTGGAAGCATCAGTCTCACCACTGTAACCCCCTTTCTCATCTACCCCACCAGACTGTACCCCCTGCTCTCCTGTCCCACCTCTGTTCCCCTTGATCTTCTGCCCCACCTCTGTTCACCCTGCTCATCTGCCCCGGCAATACACCTCCTTTCACATCTGCCCCACTGCTCTTCTGTCCACTGCTGAACCCCCTTCTCATCTGTTCAACCACTGTACCCCCTGCACATCTGCCACACTGCTGAAGCCCCTGCTCTTCTCTTCCACCACTGTACCCCCTGCACATCTGCCACCCCTGTACCCCCTGCACATCTGCAACACTGCTAAACCCCCTTCTCATCTCTTCCACCACTGTACCCCCTGCACATCTGCCCCACTGCTGATTTATTTTAAGAAAATGCACAATTACAACTTTCACTATATTATCATCATGTCTTACCAGTGTGCCGGGGTGCATTGAGCGTACTCTGTGGTTGGCTACTCTGTGGTTGGCTTGATGAAATAGTACTGGTGCTGCTCAAAGAGGTTGAAGGTCCATCGTCGGAAAAGTTTGACGCATCATTGGAGACTCCATCACTTGTTTCTGAAAATGCACATTCAGTGGGGCAAAAAAGTATTTAGTCAGCCACCAATTGTGCAAGTTCTCCCACTTAAAAAGATGAGAGAGGCCTGTAATTGTCATCATAGGTATACCTCCACTATGAGAGACAAAATGTGGAAACAAATCCAGACAATCACATTGTCTGATTTTTGAAAGAATTTATTTGCAAATTATGGTGGAAAATAAGTATTTGGTCACCTACAAACAAGCAAGATTTCTGGCTCTCACAGACCTGTATCTTCTTCTTTAAGAGGCTCCTCTGTCCTCCACTCATTACCTGTATTAATGGCACCTGTTTGAACTTGTTATCAGTATAAAAGACACCTGTCCACAACCTCAAACAGTCACACTCCAAAGTCCACTATGGTGAAGACCAAAGAGCTGTCGAAGGACACCAGAAACAAAATTGTAGACCTGCACCAGGCTGGGAAGACTGAATATGCAATAGGCAAGCAGCTTTGTTTGAAGAAATCAACTGTGGGAGCAATAATTAAAAAATGGAAGACATACAAGACCACTGATAATCTCCCTCGATCTGTGGCTCCACGCAAGATCTCACCCCGTGGGGTCAAAATGATCACAAGAACAGTGAGCAAAAATCCCAGAACCACACGGGGGGACCTAGTGAATGACCTGCAGAGAGCTGGGACCAACGTAACAAAGGCTACCATCAGTAACACACTACTCCGCCAGGGACTCAGATCCTGCAGTGCCAGACGTGTCCCCCTGCTTAAGCTATTACATGTCCGGGCCCGTCTGAGGTTTGCTAGAGAACATTTGGATGATCCAGAAGAGGATTGGGAGAATGTCATATGGTCAGATGAAACCATAGTAGAACTGTTTGGTAGACACACAACTCGTCATGTTTGGAGGAGAGAGGATGCTGAGTTGCAACCAAAGAACACCATACCTACTGTGAAGCATGGGGGTGACAACATCATGCTTTGGGGCTGTTTCTCTGCAAAGGGAACAGGACGACTGATCCGTGTACATGAAAGAATGAATGGGGCCATGTATCAACAGATTTTGAGTGAAAACCTCTTCCCATCAGCAAGGGCATTGAAGATGAAACGTGGCTGGGTCTTTCAGCATGACAATGATCCCAAACACACCGCCCGGGCAATGAAGGAGTGGCTTTGTAAGAAGCATTTCAAGGTCCTGGAGTGGCCTAGCCAGTCTCCAGATCTCAACCCCATAGAAAACCTTTGGAGAGAGTTAAAAGTCTGTGTTGCCCAGCAACAGCCCCTAAAGATCACTGCTCTAGAGGAGATCTGCATGGAGGAATGGGCCAACATACCAGCAACAGTGTGAGACACTGCAGCTGCTAATTAAGGTCAGGTGACACCTGTCTGCAGAGGGGAATACCTGCTCCATACTGCCAGGATTCCTCCACTGGTGGACGCCAGTACTGCGGACCAAAGGTGACAGAATACCAGCAGGAAAAAGCTCTTCTGACAGCTCCAAACTGCCAGGAGACACCTGCTGGTGGACCTCAGTACTGCACGCCAAATGATCGATATTACCATCGGAGGGGACCTTTCCTGACAGTACCCCCCTCGAAGGAGCGACCTTTCGGACGCGCCAACTAGTGGTTGCTGGGGAAAGTCCATGATGTCCAGCCGGGCAGCGGGCACCTCAAGCTTGGCAGCGGGCAGTGGCACATCAGGCTGGGTAGCAGACAGAAATACATCGGGTTGGGCAACAGACAGGAACACATCAGGCTGGGCAGCGGACAGGAAAACACCAAGCTGGGCAGCGGACAGGAACACACCAAGCTGGGCGGTGGACAGGAACACACCAAGCTGGGCGGCGGACAGGAACACACCAAGCTGGGCAGCGGACATTAACACACCAAGCTGGGCAGCGGACAGGAACACATCAGGCTGAGCAGCAGACAGGAACACATCAGGCTGGGCAGCAGGCACGGGCACTTCAAGCTGGGCAGCAGGCACGGGCACTTCAAGCAGGGCAGCAGGCACATCAAGTGGGGCAGCAGGCACATCAGGTTGGGCAGCAGGCACAGGCACTTCAAGCTGGGCAGCAGGCATGGGCACTTCAAGCTGGCCAGCAGGCACGGGCACTTCATCTGGGCAGCAGGCACATCAGGCTGGGCAGCAGGCGTGGGCACTTCAAGCTGGGCAGCAGGCATGGGCACTTCAAGCTGGGCAGCAGGCAAGGACACTTCAACCAGGGCAGCAGGCACATCAGGCTGGGCAGCAGGCAAGGGCACTTCAAGCTGGGCAGCAGGCATGGGCACTTCAAGCTGGACAGCAGGCACATCAGGCTGGGCAGCAGGCACTTCAAGCTGGGCAGCAGGCACGGGCACTTCAAGCGGGGCAGCAGGCACATCAGGCTGGGCAGCAGGCACGGGCACTTCAAGCTGGGCATCAGGCACGGGCACTTCAAGCTGGGCAGCAGGCACATCAAGCGGGGCAGCAGGCACATCAGGCTAGGCAGCAGGCACGGGCATTTCAAGCTGGGCATCAGGTACGGGCACTTCAAGCCGGGCAGCAGGCACATCAGGCTGGGCAGCAGGCATGGGCACTTCAAGCTGGGCAGCAGGCACGGGCACTTCAAGCTGGGCAGCAGGCACATCAGGCTGGGCAGCAGGCACATCAAGCTGGGCAGCAGGCACGGGCACTTCAGACTGGAAAGCGGACTCATCAGACTGGAAAGCGGGCACAACAGGCTGGAGAGGGGGCACAACAGGCTGGAGAGCAGGCACATCAGGCTGGAGAGTGGGCACATCAGGCTGGAGAGCGGGCACATCAGGCTGGAAGGTGGGCACATCAGGCTGGAAGGCGGGTTCATCAGACTGGAAAGGGGGCTCATCAGACTGGAAAGCGGGCTCATCAGACTGGAGAGCGGGCACTGGCCCCTCAGGCTGGAACACTGACCCCTCAGGCTGGAACACTGGCCCCTCAGGCTGGAACACTGACCCCTCAGGCTGGAACACTGGCCGCTCAGGCTGGAACACCTCCGGCTGGAACACTGGCCCCTCAGGCTGGAACACTGGCCCCTCAGGCTGGAACACCTCCGGCTGGAACACTGGCCCCTCAGGCTGGAACACCTCCGGCTGGAACACTGGCCCCTCAGGCTGGAACACTGACCCCTCAGGCTGGAACACTGACCCCTCAGGCTGGAACACCTCTGGCTGGAACACTGGCCCCTCAGGCTGGAACACTGACCCTTCAGGCTGAGACATTGACCCCTCAGGCTGGAACACTGACTCCTCAGGCTGGAACACCTCCGGCTGGAACACTGGCCCCTCAGGCTGGAACACCTCCGACTGGAACACTGGCCCCTCAGCCTGGAACCCCGGCCCCTCAGGCTGGAACACCGACCCCTCAGGCTGGGACACTGGCACCTCAGGCTGGGACACTGGCACCTCAGGCTGGAAGGCAGGTACCAGGACATCAGGCTGGAAAGCGGACATCAGGACATCGGACTGGATAACAGGCACTGGGACGTCAGACTGGATAGCAAGCACTGGGATGTCAGACTGGGTTGCAAGCACTGGGACGTCGGACTGGGCTGCAAGCACTGGGACGTCGGACTGGGTTGCAAGCACTAGGACGTCGGACTGGCTTGCAAGCACTAGGACGTCGGACTGGGTTGCATTAGCTGGTGCGGAGGCAGGTTGGGTTACTGGCGGGATCATCTTGGTTGGAAAAAACTTTCGTTTTTTCTTGGGTTTAGTCACTGAGGCTCTGTAGGTGGGGGGTGCAGCAGACTGGAAAAGAGGATTGGGATATGGTGGAGAAGAGATAACAGTAGCTGGGGGAAGTTTTTGTGGATTAGTAGGCAGCTGAGAAGAGGCAGGTGGGTTGAATGCAGGATAGGTACAGGGAGCAGAGACTGGATATAAGTATATGGTTGAGAGCAATGTATACTGAGCTGAAACTGAGTTTGGTGTGGGTGATGGGGAGACAGACTTGTGGGCAGGTAGGTGTCTGATTACAGAGGTGGTTTGTTGTGGATTGGTTGTGGCTGGTTGTAACATATCAGACCATGCTGATAGTATGGATTGGACAAAGGACGGATCACATGCTGCCTGTCTAACAAGGGTCTGTACTGAGTGAATACACTCCAAAAGCTTCTGCTGAGAACAGATGGAATAGTGCTCAAAAAAGCATGCAGAATCATCCTCTAACAGCCACAGCAGAGACTCCACCTGATCAGCACTGAAAGGGGGAGAAAAATCATCACTGGTCTTAGGAACACAGGACAGGTCTAGCTCAGCACATATTTGGATCAAAGGCTGCACATCCCCAAACAACATACAGCCTTGGTCAACCAGGAAGTGATCCAAACGGATGAGCTCAAGTAGCTGGTCATTGGTCCACTCTTTTAGTAACTGACGGAGATACTCGCCACTTTCTGACGCCAGCAGAGCATAATATGGGATCACATTGTGATTCATTCCAGCAAAGCCAGCAGAACCAAGATGGTTCCTCTGTGCAGCCACTTCTGGTCAGGGATGGCCCTGGTATTCTGTCATGTACCAGATAAGACCAGAACTGTGTGAACTGCAACAGAGGAAACCCAGACGTGTATAAGTGAAAATATAAATGATTTATTAAAGATAAATGAATAAATATAACACAACCACCTCCAATATCACTTAGTGCACCACAACCAATACAAAACAGAACCCCACAAATAATAATAATAACAGAACAAATATATACAAATAAGGGAAATACCGAGATCATAAACAGAGCCAGGCCAGGGTCGTCAACGGGAGGTCAGCAGCTGGGGAAGGGAAACAAACAAGACAAGAGAGGATATATGGATCACAGGAGGGACGGATCAGATACAAGGCTCAGGGTCCAGAGCAAGGAAACAGACAGGGAACAGGAACAACAGGAATCAGGTCTCAGGAACAGGAATCAGGTTTCAGGAATCAGGTAAACAGGATGCAGGCTGCAGGTCAGGGCTCAAGGAAAATACCAGGGCAAGATAAGTGTGTACTTGCCGGGTATTTATACTGCAGCTGCTAATTAAGGTCAGGTGACACCTGTCTGCAGAGGGGAATACCTGCTCCATACTGCCAGGATTCCTCCACTGGTGGATGCCAGTACAGCGGCCCAAAGGTGAAAGAATACCAGCAGGAAAAGGCTCTTCTGACAGCTCCAAACTGCCAGGAGACACCTGCTGGTGGACCCTTAGTACTGCATGCCAAATGATCAATATTACCAGCGGAGGGGACCTTTCCTGACAAATACTTATTTTCCACCATAATTTGCAAATAAATTCTTTCAAAAATCAGACAATATGATTGTCTGGATTTGTTTCCACATTTTGTCTCTCATAGTTGAGGTATACCTATGATGACAATTACAGGCCTCTCTCATGTTTTTAAGTGGGAGAACTTGCACAATTGGTGGCTGACTAAATACTTTTTTGCCCCACTGTATGGATATATATTATTTTAAATGGTTAGCAGAGCGAAATCCTATGCTAGGTATAATAAAAAAACATGGATTCGAGAATTGCAGTTGCAGAGTCCAGACCTCCCTCCCTGCCTTGGTTTGCTGGCCTATGACTGTAAATGACGTCCATGGCGTCGTACCACCTCCAAGTACTCCGACTGTTTCCACTACGGCTGTTGTCATCCTACACTGAACCGACGTACGTTCAAATCCCTTAGCTGCCATCCGCTGAGAAATATCTTTATACACCTTTTCATTCCTTATTGATCCATCAAGCTCACTCTGAATAACGCTATCACCTATTATAGTTAGGAAAGTAGATAGTTCCTGAGATGACCAAACCCTGCTGTTGTTTGCAGGCATCCTTCTCCTTTATATGGAGTTTGTTTGACACTTTCCTTTGACATCAGCATAGCACAGAGGGTTTTTTGTCAGCCAATCAGTGGAATGTATCGTGTGACGCCTGTAGCTCCGCCCTAACCGAACCGTTCCATTTTCTATGGCCCTACATCTGAAGCAGGGCCCTGAATGGAGCGGTATGGTTCGGTTGTATGGGCCGCTTTCATAATGGAAACACCCAAAATAGCGTACCGTACCGAACCGAACCGATCTGCTCAGTGGAAACAAGGCCTAAATCTCTCTTTTATTGGCAAAAATAACAGCCAAGGAGGTAAAAAAAGTGACCTTTGTGTGTACTACTGGCATAGTAGTTAACTAAGGTTTTTCTGTATCAAAAATTTTCCCCTACAATAGCAGATAACCTGTTGAGTCAGCTATTTCATGAGAGCAAGAAAATAGATTTGTTCTCTAAGATGCTATCAGCACACCTCTCTATTTTCTATAAAATTGACTTGAAATACTCAAGGGTATTTTTTGTGAAAATATTTGGGTTAGAAAGATATAGAAAATCTGGTCTCCTGCAGACAAATGATATTGGAGTGGTGAGATTCATAATAGTTAAAAGCAGTCTTATATTACCAGGGAGAGTATAAAGCCTTGCATGTTGTGTGAGATGATAGTGAATCTTGTGGAAGCCATTATATAAACTGAAGAGAAGAGCATCTTGTAAATGGACCACAAGCTTGTGCTTGACTGGGATTAGGGGGGTGGAGGACTACAATGTCTGATGGAGGAGAAGAAGGAGAGAGAGCTACAGGAGAGACAGCTGAAAAAATAAAGAAAGCAGATGGTATCAAAACAACCAAAATAACATATGGCATTTGTCTGCTCAGGCAGGTATCTAATGCTGCAAGGATTAATTAAAGTTGGGGGATCACCAGTATCATACACGTGTGGAGGTTATAATGGTTATTGCCAATGTAGATGGGGGAGATCAAATGATTTGGGAATAGGGGGTTATTGACTACATCATGAATTCCCTGACCAAACCAGCATAAATTATAATATGTGATGCAATAACAAAGAGAAAACAGTTAATAGAAGGTCATTGGGGGAGCCCCAACAGTCAAAGTTAGCTACAAGTGCACATTAGAATATTGGGTACTTTAATCAAATGTAGCTGATAAATTCTCAATGTTTAGTATGAGGGAATAGAGATGTTCCCATTCCCTTGATTTATAATAAGAGTGCAAGCCCCCAGTTGATTTCCGAATGGCTGTAGCCCCACCACAATCCAGTTAGGCCCAAAGAACACATATGTTCTGTAAGGCAATCTGTTAAAGAGAAAGGCATGTTAAACATGGTAACAATCAACATTGCAGATCTCTATTATCAATGAGGCAAAACCCCTCAGTTCCCATATAAAAATGAAAAAAAAAACAGAGAGCAATTGCTGAAAAATCAGCATGGGGGTGGGGGAGAATCAATATTGATAACATTTTATATTAAACATTAAAGTCCTATTTTATCAAGCTTTGGGGCCAAAACTCTCAGGTTCCATGTTGTAGCATTAAGCATTAACACAAAGAGAGCAGTGCCATCTAAGTGCAGCAATAGCTGCACTTAGATGGCGCTGCTCTCTTTGTGTTTTTGCATCCTACAGAGTCCCTTCTAGTTTGTTACGAGCTGGCAGCTGTCTACAGTCAGCTTACCTGAGACCACCATTAGTTCTTGTGCTACATATGAACTTCCACACATGGACTCCTGTGAAAGTGAGATTTTAATTGCCCAATCTCTCTCTCCATCAAGCTGACAGAGCGCACATGTGTATATGTACGTTTTCCTAGCATTAAGCATTAGAAGAACTCTTGTGCCTCTTCCGGTACGGGAAAGGAGCACAAATAGTTGTCATATAAAAATTGGTACTAGATTTTGTAATTTTGCTGAATTTGTAAGGATGATTTAACTCATTGAGTCTTAGCAGGGTTTGTGGGGCTTAATATTTTTAAGATTGGAAAATTAAGTCTTTTTTTGACCATGCCACTTGCATGATTGACTCTTTGGTGTTATACTGACATTTTAAAACCAAACTTACCTATTACTTCCCTCTTGTAGAGCACTCAGTACAAACCTACATAACAGTCTGGGAAACCTGTGAATCTGTTATTCATGGACATTATTACGTATTACGTATCTTGGCATTAAAAAAAGAACGAACCGTGCATATCAAATGCCTCAAAGCAGACTTTGGAGCTTTTCAAATGTCACCCTATGACCCGTAATAGATGCACCATTAAACAACTCCACATAAATCTTAGTCTGCATGAATACAAGGCAGAAAATTTGAGATAGACACATCAGAAATTCTGAATAAAAGGCTGGTTTTTAAATAGAGCACCACTAACCTATCCCAAATGTTGCAGCATGTGTTCAGAAGTCTTATTTCACAGCAGAGAAGGTGCTAAAGAGCTTGTGGAAAGGCTTGTTATCCCACAGCTGACAATGAAATATGAGAAAGGTGCAGTGGCAGTAAGTAAGCCACTAGGAGGAGCTGAAAGGCTGCAACAAACCTAGGAAAGGTGCAGTGGCAGTAGGTAACCACCAGAAGGAGCTGAGAAGCTGCAACAGGTTTAGGAGTGTAACTACTGCCCCTTTCAGTTAAGTTGTTTCATCGCTAAGCAACCCTCCTTTTCTCTCAAAGTTAGGTTTTATATTTGTTCATCTAACCCACTCAAGAATTTGAATCTTGCAAAATTATAATCTAAATCCATTGACACAACCCAAATTCATCTACAAACCCTTCCTAATGAAATCTAATTTCCCAAAATTAGCACACATCAACGTCTCCCAGACCATTGAAGACTTGGAAAATACAGAAACACTCAAAAGCAGACATCAGCTTTACTTCAGCCTTATTCTTTAAGAAACTAGCAGACATAGGTGTGCGCAGCCTATTGCATTAGGGTGTGCACCCTTAAGCACAAACACACATGCGTTGTGTGGGTGTCTATATATTATTGACCCCGGCACATTGAACTCCCTGCCGGCACAGTGAAAGAGAAGAGCATAAACACTTCTCTTATGGCGGAGACGGTAAGAGGGAGATCTTTCCCCTATTTCTGCTGCTACACAGAGCGATAACACTAATGTGCATGGGGTGATTAGGGTGTGCCGGGGAACACCCGGCACACCCTGTGCGCACGCCTATGCTAGCAGACATGGTAGGCCCATACCTCAGCAAATTGTTTTAGCAACTTGTTTTAGCAAACTTGGCCACCTGTCTTAAAATATGCCGAAAGCCAGTCCTGGGCCAATTTCTTTATTCTTTTTTTATGTAAAAACTTAACTAGACATTTTATACATAGGGAATAGGTGGTCTTTGTCCCTTAATAACAAGCATTTGACAACATTAGATGAAAGATTCCTCTCAAATATTTGGCTTGGCAATAATTCCATGAAATAATGCAACTTTTTTAAAAATAAGTCCTTTGAAACCCGATTGTGATCATGCTTACATATTGCCCTTTACTACCCCTATTGGTATTTTAGCTCAGGAGGACCTGCTTGTGGAGCATATCTGACAGAATGTGAACATAAAGGGTCTTGAGATTACAAGTCATAAAACAGCTTATTTGCAAATGATATCTTGCTCTACCACACCTCTACCTAATCGGCTCTCATTTCTCTTTAGATTTACATACTTTTAAATTGAACCCTGAATGTCTCCCCTTATCCAACCACCCAATAATTTCCACAGCCACAGTTTCCATTCCCCCACCCTTTCCTACTTGGGTATCAAATCAACATCAATCCACAATTCCCTATATAAAGCTAACATACTTCCTTTCAATAAATAACTCCAGAATTTTATCCATATCAATTCCCTCCATTTTACAATCTCTGCAATCACAGATTATGAAATGTATCTGGGACCCTATTAAGCATATGCTTAACTGAAATACATGTTATAAAACTAAACAGAATGGAGGATTGGGTGTACCCAATGTACTCCATTACTATAAATTAGCACAAATAACACCACTAATCTAACTACAATCAAAATTAGATGTACAGTGGAACCTCGGATTGCGAGTAATTGCGAGCATTTCGCAATACAAGCAATTGTTTTTTTAAATCCTGACTCAGTTCAAGCCTCTGTGGTGTGCAGTACCGCATTTGGCCAGAGGTGTGGGGGCGCCGGTGACATTCGGAACGGTTCAGAGCCGTTCAGAAATACTCGGAAACACTAGAAAATACTCTGTTCCCAAGTGTTTCCGAGCCTTTCCGAGGGTTTCCAAGTGCAGCCGAGCGGTCTCCGAGTATTTCCGAGACTTTCTGGTGCTCCCCCACCTCTGACCACATGCGGTATTGCATGCTATAGAAGTCAATGTGGAAAATTATCTTTGTTTCTATTGACTTCTACTGTACGGGGAATTAAAATAACTCACTCGGGCAGTTAGGAGGTAGTCAGGATGAGGAGAGAAGGGAGATTTAAATGACAGGGAGGTTTCCACACTTTTATTAAAATATATTTTTTCCCCTTTTGCCCTCCCTTGACCCCCTTTTCCCTCCCTCAGCCCCACTGTTCCCTCTTTCCCCCTCCCTCCCCCAACCTAATACTATACTAATGATCTTATATGGGTAGACAGTTGTTTTCTTTTCCTTCATTCTTCTGTAGTGTCTTCTCATTTGTCTACTCCTCCTAGTTAGGTTGGTGCTCTACCTAGTGCCCTTCCTGAGCCCTCCCTCCTCTCCCTCTCGGAGCGAAGGCCCAGAACCCGCCAGGAACCCGGGTATATCATCTTTTTTCTTTACTTAATATTTTGTTCTCACCCTGTTTTTCCTCACCAATCCTTATCAAAATCTTATGTATATCCTATCAGTTTTCTTTCCTGATCTTAATGTCCCTGTCCTATTGTCTCTTTGATGTTACGTTCGTCTTAGGGATTAATTGCCACTGATCTTCTTTCATCTGTAGTCCTTCTTCTCTTATGTCTGACCAACCCAGAATCTCCATCGCAGGGAGCTCTAGTTTTTTACAGAAGTCTTGTTCTGGGAATCTCAATTTGGTTGGTATCTGTATTTTCGCCCTTCCAAACATGCAGGAAAGCCCCAGTTGTATTTTATATATTTTCTACGTATTTGTTCCAAAAGTGGTTTCCTTCTTGTTAGTGTTTCAGATGATAAGTCTGCAAAAATTTGAAGATTTACACCCTCAAATCTTAATGGTGTTGCGCCTCTCAGGTTTCCCCATATTTGTGCTTTTTCTTCGTAATAGTGAAACCTCACTATTGGAGTTTCCTTTGCTATACTTTGAGGTTTTCTGATCCTGCACACTCTTTCTATCTGTAATAGTTCCATCACTGGTCTCCCCAACATAGGGTTGAAAATTTTTTTCATTGTATTTATTAAATCTTCTCCTTGCATCAATGTCCTCTAGACCATTAAAGAATTGGAAAATTCACAAACACTCAAACGCAGATTGATTTTCAGCCTTATTCTTTAAGAAACTAGCAGACATTGTAGGCCCATACCTCAGCAAATTGTTTTACCAACTCAGACAAACTTGGTCACCTGTCTTAAAATATGCCAAAAGCCAGTATAGTTATGCTGCCAAAACCTAACATGGATACCCAGTCCTGGGCCAATTTCTTTATTCATTTTTTATGTAAAAACGTAACTAGACGTTTTATATATGGGGATCAGGTGGTCTTTGTTCCTCAATAACAAGCGTTTGACCACATTAGATGAAATATTCCTCTCAAATACTTGGCTTGACAATGATTCCATTAAATTATGCTACTTTTTTTTAGATATGCATAAGTCCTTTGAAACCCTATTGTGATCATGCTTATGTATTGTCCTTTGCTACCCTTATTGTCTATTTTAGCTCAGGAGGACCTGCTTGTGGAGCATATCTGACAGAATGTGAACATAAAGGGCCTTGAGATCACAGGTCATAAAACAGCCTATTTGCAAATGATATCTTACTCAATACAATCTTAATACCAGAAAGGCATGTTCCATGTTTGTTTCCTGCATCGTGTTCAAAACACACTGCCTTTGTTATCTACTGCAGGTGATAATACATTGTTAACACCAAATGTAGATCGCAAATGCAGAGAACACAAAAAAAAAAGTATTACAAGAGAGTGCAGGGTTTGGGAGTGCGTTACACTCAGAATGCAGGGATCAGGAGTGCGTTACGCTCAGAATGCAGGGATCAGGAGTGCGTTACGCTCAGAATGCAGGGTTCAGGAGTGTGTTACGCTCAGAATGCAGGGTTCTGGAGTGCGTTACGCTCAGAATGCAGGGTTCTGGAGTGCGTTACGCTCAGAATGCAGGGTTCAGGAGTTTGTTACGCTCAGAATTCAGGGTTCAGGAGTGCGTTATGCTCAGAATGCAGGGATCAGGAGTGCATTGCGCTCAAAATTCAGGGATCAGGAGTGCATTGCACTTAAAATGCAGGGATCAGGAGTGCGTTACGCTCAGAGTACAGGGTTCAGGAGTGCGTTACGCTCAGAATGCAGGGTCCAGGAGTGCGTTACGCTCAGAATACAGCGTTCAGAGTGCATTACGCTCAAAATGCAGGGATCAGGAGTGTGTTGCACTCAGAGTGCAGGGATCAGGAGTGCACTGTGCTCAGAATGCAGGGTTCAGGAGTGTGTTGTGCTCAGAATGCAGGATTAAGGAGTGTGTTATACTCAGAATACAGGGATCAGGAATGTGTTATGCTCAGAATGCAGGGATTAGGAATGTGTTCCGCTCAGAATGCAGAGTTAAGGAGTGCGTTGCGCTCAGAATGCAGGGATCAGGATTGTGTTATGCTTAGAATGCAAGGATCAGGTGTGCATTGCACTCAGAATGCAGGGATCAGGAGTGTGTTGCACTCAGAATGCAGGGTTAAGGAGTGTGTTATGCTCAGAATACAGGGATCAGGAGTGCGTTACTCTCAGAATGCAGGGTTCAGGAGTGCGTTACGCTCAGAATGCAGGGTTCAGGAGTGCGTTACGCTTAGAATACAGGATTCAGGAGTGCGTTAAGCTCAGAATGCAGGGTTCAGGAGCGCGTTGCACTCAGAATGCAGGGATCAGGAGCGTGCTATGCTCAGAATGCAGGGTTCAGGAGCGCGTTACGCTCAGAATGCAGGGATCAGGCGTGTGTTATGCTCAGAATGCAGGGACCATTAGTGCGTTGCGCTCAGAATGCAGGGTCCAGGAGTGCGTTAAGCTCAGAATGCAAGGATCAGGAGTGTGTTATGCTCAGAATGCAGGGATCAGGAGTGCGTTAAGCTCAGAATACTGGGATTAGGAACGTGTTACGCTCAGAATGCAGGGATCAGGAGTGCATTATACTCAGAATGCAAGGCCAAGGAGTGCGTTTTGCTCAGAATGCAGGGATTGGGGGGGTGATGTGAAGGGTGGTAGAGGACAATGCTATGGGGTGGCCCAGCCCATAGCAGTGTCCACTGCCCCCTCACATCATCCCCACACACACACACACAAACACACACACACAGTAGTGTCCTCTTCCCCCCCTTACCTCCCATAGCATCCTACCTGCACAGGAGATGGAGGGGCAGCAAAGTTCTGGACAGGGGGCAGGTGCTGGCAGAGTAACTTTTCATAGTAACAAGATGGTGTTTGGTTGCTTAGGACGTAGCAACAAATCACCTGCAGGTTAGGTTGAAAAGTTAACTTGGCCAGCTCCTCCCCTAGCCCTCCGTCCTGATCTGTGCTGGCTCTCGCTCCCTGTTGTTCACTGATGACAGCGGCAGAGGAGGCGAGGGTGGGGGAGCGAGGAGGACTGAAGGCAAGGGAGGCTGAGGACAGAGAAAGAAGGCGGGGTTGGCGGCGCAGACCCGTTCCCGGTCTACCTGTCACCTACCCACGATCGACAGGTTGCTCGCGATCGACGGGTTGCCGACCCCGGCTCTAGAGGTTCTTTTTCTTCCCTCCCTTTCCTTTCTACCCTTCTCCCCGCCTGACCACCTTGCTCACCTAACTCTTTATCTACCTTCTTTATCCAATTCTTTATTCCTTTTCCTATCTTGCTTTTTTTTTTTTTTGGTCCTCTCTCTAAATCCCTCTTTTCACTCTTTCATCTACACCTCTTTTCTCGCATTCTGCTGCAAATTTTTTTTCCTCTTTTTCTACTTCCTACATTCACAGAGCTAATAGTTAAGAGCTGCACATGTATGGATGTATGTCTCTACATGTTTCATTGTGTTATCATGTGACATCTTCCTCTGGAATGTACCCTCTGCTTAAGGCAGAGGTAGCTGGGAAGTAATCTGCAGCCAGATGAGTGGCCCTCAATGTCAGCAGATCCAGTGAGCTGGCAGTCAAGTGGGAGCCTAAAGGCATGCAGCTTCTCTAGAAGACCCAGCTACTGTGGGGAGCACTTCCCCAATTGCTACCAGAGTATTCTAGTTTCAATGGGGTGGCCCTTGTCTGTGGGCCTTGGATCTTTCCAGCTGTATGATTGTGTTACCAGAGCCACCCTGGACTTCACTGAGTGGGACGCTGTTCAGGAGGATAATCAGGAGTAGGTGTTTGCCTTCTGTACTGTTTTGTTGAAGTAGTGATTTTCAGCTAGAAATTCAGTTCTTATAAAGACTATGCTATGCAGCCACATTACACTACTTGAGCTACAGGGACATTGCTATGAAGAGTCCATGTTTGTGCAGCTTTCATCTGTTGTACTATTCTGCGGTGCATGTGTTGTGCTCAACCTGCTTTGCGTTACATAATACTTTACATAATAGGTAAACTCTATTCAATTGCTGTTTTCTTGGCAATAGCTTACACTTAACATAAATGCCACTTTTTAGGCGTTAAATCACAGTCCCTGGAATTTATGAAGGGTAATGCAGACACGAATTAGTAATCTATTTACCATTGTTGCAAAAAATTGCACAAATTGTGACAGATTCATGTAACTTTCAGTAAGGTGTATGTGAATCAGTTGCAGAATTGCCTCAGAATAGAGTGTCAGACAGAATTTCGTCTGTTGCACAATACTTACACATGCAACACAATTTACTCCAGCTTGAAAGAGATCTTATTTACCTCAACTTTTCCTATCACCAATATCGTGGTATTTCCTAATAAATTTGTCACAGCCAGAATGTAAAATTGTCACACATAAGACTAACTGAATTTATCACAAATGTCAAAAATAGTGAAAAAAAACTGTCTTGCAGCTTTTATGATGCTGGACTTTCTTATACGGCCATAATGCTAGAAAAGTGCCGCAAATGCTTTATTGAATCACCTCCAGTATATCTTTGTGCTTACCGATAGCATGTATGAGGTGCACGCAATTCCAAAAATACACACTACCTGCATTGAATCATGGCACTCCACAATATTTTAAAACCTTATTATCATATAAGGTAGACAAGTGTCTCACCAAAAATAAGCTATGAGGCATCTGCCTGTCCTTGAACAACTCACTACCGATTCCGATCACCTTCTTAATTTTGGCTTCATGTATACGGGACGTTTTTACAACCTCTCCTGAACGATTTAACCTGACAGATAGTAACCCACGTTTAAAACATCCGTTTTGCCGTGTTTACTTGCCGCGTTTTGCCGCGTTTGCGTTTAGAAGCGTTTCTAAAAAAATTTCTTTTTATAATGGCAAAAAACGCCTATAAATGAAACATGGCTAAACTCGGGTTACCGCATTTAGCTGCGTTTAGACGCGTTTGGCGTCTGAAACTTCGGCATCTGAACTAATTTTTTTGCCTTCAAAAAAAGGCCTATAGGTGCAACTGCCTGAAAGCGACAGTAAATGAACCTGTGTACACATAAGATAACATTGGATGAGTTCAGGGGCAGTTGAAAAAAGTGTCCAACTGCCTCTGAACGTCCGTTTAGCAGCAGCAGTGTACATGGGGCCTTAGCCAACAAGCAGCCTCAGTTCATGTGCAATAAAAACATCTTTCTCTAAGGCCTCATGTACACTGTTGCTGGTAAACGGACGTTTAGGAGCAGTTGGGCATTTTTTTCAACTGCTCCTGAACTCTCCTTTATGTTATCTAATCAGAACATGAACACAGGGTCGTTTATAATCGTTTCTAGGCAGTTGTGTTTAGAGGCTTTTTTTGGAACCCAAAAAAATGTGTTCAGAAGCTGAGTTTAGAGGCATTTCAAACGCTAAACACGGCTAAACGAGGCAACTTGCGTTTAGCCACGTCTTGTTAACAGGCGTTTTTCATTTTTGGCTATTTTGAAAAAAAATAAATAAATAAAAAAATTTTCGAACGATTCTAAACGCAAACGCAGCAAAACGCGGCATGTAAACGTGGCAAAACTGACGTTTTAAACGTGGGTTACTATCAATCAAGTTAAATCGTTCAGGAGAGGTTGTAAAAATGTCCCGTGTACATGAAGCCTAAAGAGAAAGAAGCAGTCAACAATTAGCATACCTCCCAACTTTTTGAGATGGGAATGAGGGACACCTATCAGCAAAAGTATGCAGGCATAGGACACACCCCCGGCCACACCCCCTTAAAGGAGAATTGTACAAAAAAAAACAAGATTAGTTAAATATACAAGTGCTTTTTTTACCACTACTATTCCTTTATATTGGCTTCTGGAATTTACAAATGCAGCAATTTAGAAATCAGATGAAAGGTTTACTGCCGGTTCATACAGGGGCAACACGACTTGCAGGCCGACTCACAGAGGCGACCTGCACACGACTTCAGCGGCGACTTGCAAAAGGACTTCTGTATAGAAGTCAATGCAAGTCACCTGAAGTCGACCCAAAAGTAGTACAGGAACCTTTTTCTAAGTCGGAGCGACTTGAGTCGCTCCTATTAGAACGGTTCCGTAGTACAGAACGGGACGCGACTTGTCAGGCGGCTAAGTCGCCTGACAAGTCGCCCCTGTGTGAACCGGGGCTCAGTGCTGGAAAACATTTTTTGATAGATAAAAGTGCATTTTATATACATCTATATAGATCAGACCAAAATGAGGGGGAAATGAGGAGGAATGAGGGACAGAGGGACATTGCTCCAAATCAGGGACAGTCCCTCGAAATCAGGCACAGTTGGGAGCTATGAATTAGTAACAAAGAGATTTTCAAACATGTTAGTAATTTTTTTTAGTTTAATAAATAAACAATTATTATTGGTCAAAAATGCTCATTAGCATACCACTCGTCAAAAGCCAAGTATCCGCTCTGCTTATTTGAAGAAACTGAGATTTATTTATGCAGGCTTGAAATACTAAAACTTCCCTCATGCAGTGCTTTGTGCACTGGTCATATGTTTCAAATAATAACTGGTTATGTGTCATTGTCTAGCTACCTGAAGGTATCTGTTTTTCCCCTATTCTTAGGTAAAGTACTTTGCTGTGTGTTTACACCAGACAATAGCATGGAGTAGCCATCTGTTACTTGCAGGTGTGGACGTCTCTTTGTGCCAAAAGATATTCTTCTACTATTTGTATATGATGTTACCTGCTGGCTCCTGTTTGCTTTCTTCCAGTGCCAGTTAAGCTGCTTGATATGTCTTTATTACTCTGATGATCATGTCAGTGTAATACAATTCCTGGTATCATTGCTGAGCAACAGTACTTGTTTATATGTAGGATTACAAATACTATAAAGATATTACAGTAGAGAGTTCTGTCACTATTTGCAAATCAAGAGAGATATCTTATGTTCTTGTCTACTCTTATATACGTGGGCTCATTATTCTTTTAACACAACTGAGATAAAGTGACATTTACAATGGCCTGCATTACAATACCAGCTGATACTGACAGGGCTTTTTTTCTCAGAGAATAGGTAATGGAACTCCCACATACTGAGTCACCTCTTGTCTCTGCCCCCCGCCCACCTCCGAGCAACATCTCTTGGTTCCACCCCTTGCCCACCTCCTAGAACCTTCTCATTCATAGAATACTGAGCTAAGTATGATTATGTCATGCTATGCTAAAGTAATTTGTATGGAAATTGGTAATGATAACAAAAAAAGCAGTACAATAGATCCCCTGCAGCCAGCAGCAATATACCCCCCCCCCCAGCAGCAATAGACCCCCCCCCCACAACATAGGACCCCTGCAACAAAATATCATCCCAGCAACAATAGACCCCCCAGCAACATAATACCCCTGCAACAAAATATCATCCCAGCAACAATAGACCCCCCAGCAACATAATACCCCTGCAACAAAATATCATCCCAGCAACAATAGAACCCCGGCAGCAAGACCAGATCTCCCAGTGGCCAGCATCAATAGACTCTCCAGCAGCCAGAAACAATAGACCCCTCCTTTAACAGTAGATCCCTTCCAGCAGCAGTTGATCCCCCAGCAACATAACCTCCCCCAGCAACAATAGATCCCCCACCAGCAACAACAGACCTCCCCAGCAACAATCTGCTACCACACAAAAACAGATCCCCTCCAGCAACAATAGATCTTCCATCAGCCAGCATCAGTAGACCCTCCAGCACACCCCAGCACCTCTTGCCATTAGATACATTCAGTGCTGGAGGTGCTGGAGGTGCTGGAACTGCGTTCCCCTACGTTCCCACTGAAAAATGTATGCTATGTATAAAACCAACACTTTTTACATCTTTTGTGTCCCATTGGTGAGATTTCCTTTCTCTTCCTGTCCTGTAAGCACAACAGGAAGTCAGAGGAAATCTCCCCAAAGGGAAGAACCAATATCCCCATTCATTCCTGTTCACATCTTAAAATGTTAGATTTTTCCTCACTTTCATTCCCAGTGATAAGGGTCACCAGGACAAACACAGAAAGTGAGTTTCCCCAGCAAAAAAAAAAAAAAAAAAACCTGAGAGAAGATATAACCCCTCGCCACACTAAAAAGTAAAAAAAAAAAAGTCTCTACCTTTGGATAGACTGTCCCTTTAATAGACAACTTCAGAAAAATGCATACAATACAAGGACAAGTATGTAAAGAATAGCAAGTGTGCATAGGCTGAAACCATATATGTTTACTGGCAATATATTAATTCTTCTTCATTTTAAAATTCTGCAAAATATTATTATTATTCATTATTTACAATTTATGTAGCGCTGACAGTTTACGCAGCGCTTTACAATGTAGAGGGGGGGACACCACAATTACAGTGCAGTTCAATACAGAAGGGACAGGAGGGCCCTGCAAATGACAAACCGTGTTCCTTCCCTAAGCAAGTCAATGCATAAAGGACTTTGTTTGCTTTTAAGCAACCTTTCCAATGAAAGTTGACATGAGTATACACTCGCTGGCCACTTTATTAGGTACACCTTGCTAGTATCAGGTTGGACCCCCTTTTGCCTTCAGAACTGCCTTAATTCTTCATGGCATAGATTCAACAAGGTATTGGAAACATTCCTCAGAGATTTTGGTCCATATTGACATGATAGCATCACGAAATTGCTACAGATTTGTTGGCTGCACATCCATGATGTGAATCTCCCGTTCCACCACATCCCAAAGGTTCTTTATTGGATTGAGATCTGGTGACTGGGGAGGCCATTGGAGTACAGTGATCTCAGTGTCATGTTCAAGAAACCAGTTTGAGATGATTTGAGCTTTGTGACATGGTGCTTTATCCTGCTGGAAGTAGCCATCAGAAGATGGGTACACTGTAGTCATAAAGGGATGGACATGGTCAGCAACAATACTAAGGTAGGCCGTGGTGTTTAAACGATGCTCAATTGGTACTAAGGGGCCCAAAGCATGCCAAGAATATATTCTCCACACCATTACACCACCACCACCAGCCTGAACCTTTAATACAAGGCAGGATGGATCCATGCTTTCATGTTGTTTACACCTAATTCTGACTCTACCATCTAAATGTCACAGCTGAAATTGGGACTCATCAGACCAGGTAATGTTTTTCCAATCTTATATTGTCCAATTGTGGTGAACCTGTGTGAATTGTAGTCTCAGTTTCCTGTTCTTAGCTAACAGGACTGTCACCCAGTGTGGTCTTCTGCTGCTGTAGCCCATCTGCTTCAAGGTTCAATGTGTTGTGCATTCAGAGATGGTATTCATAATACCTTGGTTGTAATGAGTGGCAATTTGAGTTACTGTCGCCTTTCTATCATCTCTTCCCATTCTCCTCTGACCTCTGACTTCAACCAGGCATTTTGGTTCACACAACCCAAGGCTCACTGGATATTTTCTCTTTTTCTGACCATTTTCTGTAAACCCTAGAGATGTTTGAGCGTGAAAATCCCAGTAGATCAGCAGTTTTTTTTTTTAAATAATCAGACCAGCCAGTCTGGCACCAACAACCATGCCAAGTTCAAAGTAATTTAAATCCCCTTTATTTCCCATTCTAAAGCTTGGTTTGAACTTCAGCAAGTTGTCTTCACCACGTCTAGATGCCTAAAAGCATTGAGTTGCTGCCATGTGATTGGTCGATTAGTAATTTGTGTTACCAAGCAATTGAACAGGCGTACCTAATTGGCCAGTGAGTGTACATGTCTAGAGTGGGGTATATTTGACAGAGGGTAATATTAGATGTTAAATTAGGCATTGGTGTTTTAATTAGCATCCACTACTTTTAGATTTCTACCAAATTCTGGGCATCTTTTTTATGAAAGTGGGTTCAGTTCCACTGATTGTCAGATGGATGAAACCCAATTTAGGGCTAGTTTACAAGATTGGGTGAACTTCACTGGAGTTTGGATGCCGAACCCAAACCCCATTGAAATCAATGGGAGCCAAATCTGTCAAATTAAAAATGCCCATTTCCTGGGCGTATACAGTAGATGAAGAGTTGTGCAAAAATATAATGGGGATGGGCAATGCCTTAGGGAAGCTGTACCATTGCTGAAAAAAATAAAATTCCATTTGGCCATTTTTTAAAGCACTGACATATGCAAAGGAAAAACGTGTTTTAAATAGCTGGCAAATTACATTCTGCTATGTATTTCAGGGGACCTTTGGAGGGGTCTGTTCGATGTTTCTGAGTCCAGTATGAGTTTTAAGGGGAATCCCACGCAAAACAAATAAAAGATGTGTGTGGTCCCCTAGGATATCAATACCAGATCAAAAAAAATGCATGCGGTCCCCCTAAAAAGCCACACCAGACCCAAGCATGCAGCTTGCCTGGCCAGAAAAGGGGGAGACAAGCATGTCCCCCAAACCATACAAGGCCATATGCCCTTAATATGTGGGGGTATCTCATTGATGAGGACAAGGATCTCTTCCCCATAACCCTAGCCTGGTGATTGTGGGGGTCCAAAGATGTACATCCACAGCCAATCAAATTGTCCAGAATGTAGATCCTTGTCAACCATGATGCCCAATGCCTGGCAATGTGCCAAAAGAAAAAAAGCTCTGCCCATCAAGATATGTCTTGTCCATTTGTTTTCCTCTCAGCGAATGACAGGACGAGCAGATAACATCTGTTATTTAAAAGGGCATTGTCACCCATATGACATAACTGACCATATATGGACATGACCATATTTAGTCAATGACGTCACGTGATCTCATTGAAAATAAGGAGGCACCTAGATACCACCCCCTTCTGTATGTGAATAAGTACAAGGTACCACACAGTGTGCTTTTATTAATCAACAGTTGGTGCGCCAATCCACTCATCCATACGATACCCAGGACTTTGGTAAAACTGGTGCTTCTTGAAATAACAGCAGTGGGTCACCTTTAAATGGACAAAGAGAAAAAGGAAGGCTCCAACAGTGTAACAAAGTTTAATGAGAATGAAATAAACAAAAAAATGCTATAGGAAACACACTTGTGATGTTAAAATGGGTCAAGGACTCTTTACCAGCATTAACATTGTATTAAGGTTTTTGGCTCTGGACCGGAAGCGACCTCATCACAAAAGCACACTCCACAACTCTTCAAGAGTAAGAGGTGTATTCATCACAAGTCACATATTTTTAGGTCTCGGTTAGCTCACTCATTCTTCTAACAAAATCTCTCCAGCTTCATTGAAAGTCTGGCTAATGCTTCTATTTAAATGTACTTTTTTTTTATTCTTTGTCTTCACAGGATTCAGACCTAGGAGCACCCCAACATAGAAAAGCCCCCCCACAGTCAGAAATTTTTTGCCATATCTTCAAACCCTCACCTTCTAGAACCTTCTTCTAGCTTATTGGAAAAATAAATCTGCTCCCTCAAACATTCCACGGATCAGCTTGTAAGCAGGTTGAATTGCATACAGTCAGTTTCTGGCAGCCAGCCCAGACTGGGGGGAAAATGGTTAAGCATTTTTGGCCTATTTTTTGATTTTTGCAGGCCCACCTGTGACATTTAAAGAGGGGGACCACTAAGATAAGAGAGTAATAGAGGAATTGTAGTAGCAGCCAGCTCCAGACAGCACTGTAAAGTCCTGCTGCTGGGGAGAAGACGTGAAGGTACAGGGAGCCACAGACAGTATCCAAGTCATAGACAATGCCTATAAGGACTCTCACCTCATGGAGATATGCCTGGGCCACTACATCATGTTAGTTAGGATTAGGGAAAAGACATTGTTCTTGCTGTATTATCATGCTGCATTTTAAACAGTAAAGTTATGTTGACCTTTCTAAGCCTGGTCTGAATTTATTCAAAGGGGTGCATGTTGGTACTCCAAAGACCCTGGGTCTGTAATTGCACTATGGGGTATGAAATAACACTACTGCAAAAGGGTTAACTCAGCAAGACAAGGAAGAGAAATGTAGTTGCTATGGGTAACCAAGAGAAGGAACAAGCTAAAGCAACCAGTTTCAGGCGTAGTACCTGGTAAGGTGACAGGTCCTCCCATAGCGAGAGGGTTGATGTTCTGGATCCCTCCCTAGCAGTCTGTCTCCCATGGCAACTGGGAGCAGATTAGCATTATGGAGATCTATGGTCACGTAATACGAGAAGAACAGAGTTAAGTGAGAGCACACATGAGGTCCACACGCTAGGTGCTCAGCAGGACCCTATTCTGTTACTGGGAGTGAGGTAACAGAGGTATGCTGCCCTTGTGGATGGGCCAGCAAACATACAAGTTACAGTGCGTAGTGACATGGGACAAGTCGCTTTTCAGAGGAACTCTATACTTTATTACTGCACACAGTGAAGGCTCACCTCTATGTCAAGGAACTGCCTTAATGTTAGACTTTTTACATGACCGCCTTGAAGAATGTGCTCCGTGTAAGCGTTACCCCACATGCGCGGACATAGTAGACTCCGCCCACAACCTGATGAGGAGCTTCCATCTGATAGTATGGTAGGCTTAACAGCTACAATCAAAAGAAAAAAAGAGGTAAAAGAACAACCTCCCAAAAAAACATTAGCCTGAGCCAGAATAGGGGGTGTCTTTGCCCCTCTCACACAGGTTGAGACTCTGAGCAATGCAAAGCAGTATACATGCAGAAGTTTGGTATATTTTTCACTATTAGGAATTGCTTTAAGTGATGCTTGAGGGTAATATTTTAAAGTGATTGTAAATGATCACCTTTTAAAACGACTCATTCAGTTTAAAACTTAAATGAAATCAAAACACTTATGTATACTGTAGATACAAAAAAAAACCATTATAAATACCTTTTTTCCCTTTTTTAAAAGTGATCACATTCCCTCTGTTCTCAGCTGCATAAAAGCTGGGGGGAGGAGTAGCAGCAGAACACTGAGCTTCCCATTGAGAGGCTATACAAAGCAGGCATGTCAGAACAAGTCTGATCATTGAAGGAAAGCAGGCTGAGCTCCCAGCGCAGCTAGAGAACTGACTACGGTGTGCTCTCCTGTTTAGTGTGGACAGTTTTTAATAGGACTTTTTTAATAGGACTGACGTGAACACCAGGGATTTCACCCAAAGGAAGCAATACAAAGAGAACAGGATACTGTTTCATACCAGTACATGGTACAGCAGGCATATATCAGGTATATGAAATGTTGGGGTAATAAACACTTTAAAGTTAGAGATATGTGCTGACAACTTATGCTGCCTGCTAACTAGACCTGTAGTTAGCTCATCTATAACAATCTATCTATGCCATCACTGTCAGCGACTGACAGTTTTCTGTGTCAGTATGCTCCCTTCACTGTCAGCATTTATAATTATGGGTTTGTCAGTGTCAAAGTCTGAAGAGTATTATACAAAATATTGTACTCTGATTGGTGAAATGAAACAAAATAATTAGTTAACAAAAAATGAAGCATATTCTGTCATCAAACAATATTTTCACTCCCTCTAGTGTAGGTAAATGATCAAAAGCCTATGCCTTTGTTACATGATCTTTGCTGAAAAGAAATATCAGCCAATAAGAACTCTGAGCTTTCCCTTAGGCAGAAACCCCAAAACCAAATGCCTTGACACAGGAGGGAGCCTGAAGCAGCATTTTCTCCAGGAAGGATTAGTATTTAGCCCCTCTGTTATTTTTATTCATCCCAGCAAAACTGCTAAAATAGCTTCAAGTTAATGTTTAAAAATTGATCTGCTTTAAAAGATAGGAAAATGGTGGGTGACTGTTATCCAATACTATATAGAGAACAGTACATTTTTCTTGCACTTGGATATTATGGAATTGACATTATTGCAACATGTATTCCAAGATGATCAACAGAGCTGTAAATTGTTGTGGTACCACAGAGATAACCAGCAGTCCCTTTGGTATCAGAGTTCAGAGTCTACCAAGGGATTATACTACAATATATAATCTAAACACAGCGGCTTTCCATAGTCTAGAACAGTGGTGCCCAACCAGTGGCCCGGGGATCCACACGGGGCCCCCTGAGCCTTTTGATGTGGCCCACGACCTCCTGCTCTGGGATGGTGGGTTGGCAAGCCCAGATCGCTAGTTGCCATCCCAAAGCATCAGTGTCATGATTGAAGCCGGCAGTAGAGGAAGCAAGTGGCTGCAGAGCAGAGCTGCATAAGCCGATGCTACCTGTAGAGCACAGACACCTGTCACAGGTGGAGTGATACCAAGTGCGCTCTGCCTGGGACAGCAACAGCCGGCGATACTTGAATGGAAGACTGTTATTAAAGGTAATTACTAAAATCACAGTGTATATATGGGCATATATATCTGTTCTGCAGTGGTTACTGGTCTACTTTCAAACTGACCCGCAGGTGCAGCGCAGAACACCTGCTGGTTACCTGCACTGAGCCATAGACTTCTGTTATTACCCGCTGGTTTGATGAGCTTTCAGTTAGTGCACCACACCTGCAGGATATAACAGAAGTCTATGACAAAGTGCAACTAGCCCGCAGGAAAGCCACAGGTGCACTGCGCTGCACCCTTGGTGTGGGTAAACCACAGCGCATTAGACTGAAAGCAGCCTTAGGTCCCTTTTACAACCTAATCGGACCCTCTATTCACCTCTATGGACCGGCAGATGTAAACGGATTTGTATCCGTTTATACCCGCCTTCCTCCAATCCGCTTAAAAAAATCAGAAGGGGATTTGTCCTCTTTCATCTGGGCAGATCAGATCAGAGGGCCCATGCAGTTGAGTGTGGACATTAACATCTAGTCTTGCTCCCTGAACAAGTTGTGTTGAGCATTGCTTAGACATTCACAGTGTCTTTGTATTATATGAATGTATACAAAGCTTAATCTGATTGGCTGAGGAGGGAGGTGGACAGAAGAAGCCTTTTATCCAGTCATAAAATACAAAGCCCCCTGTGAATGGCTGAGCAATGCTCAGTCCAACTCGATTTTGTTCTGGAAGCAGGACAGGAAGTTTGTGTCCCTTTGTCAAAGCTATATACTGTATGTAGCTTATACAGGACAAACAGTTGCTACATCAGTTTGGTCCAAATGAATTATTTAAAGTTCACTAAAACCTGGAGTTAGGCTTAAAAAATAATAATAATTTCACAGCCAAATATGCACTGCCAATGTATGCTGTCACTGAGACTGACTGTGAAAATGTACTGTTCCTTCTCCCCGCTGTACAGTATTTAAAATAATTTTTTTTTTTTTTTTTTACATTGGTACATACTGTATTAACCATAGCAATGACTAGCTTCCTATGCCAGTTGTTTCCCTATTATTACCCAAAAAGAGCAGATACTTAATAGTAGGATTTGACCAATAGACATGAATATTATTTACTGCTAAGTGTGGGTTTGCCGATTTTCAGACAGGATTAATCAAACCCTTGGTGAATCAAACCACAGATTTACCCATCCCTAATGTCATACAGCCCCAAAGACTTCAGAGAAAATCCAGTTTCATTTTATATATACTGCTGCTTAGCAAACCACATTTGTTAGCACTTTTTTTTAAAAAGCATGAAAAAAAACGCGCAAAGAAATATTCTGAATGAAAAGTGTAAGCAGCAAACCTTCTGTGAGACATATACACAGTGAGTAAACATAAAATAGATTAAGCGCACGCTATTCAATCATGTATATACAAATTTAAAAATTAGATGATTACTTTTTCTTATGTTGAAAAAAATAAGGTCTTTGCTGAAACGGTTGCATAATTATTGGGCATAATAACATGACATGTAACAAGGAAAACCAACATGACATACTTTCTTTCAGATATTTGCAAGGAGGTAAGGAGATATCAGACCATTGAGGCTAAGAAAAAGGTTGTAAATGAAGAACGGGCACAACATGCATACATTTAGAGCGGGCATGGTATAACACAGGCGATATCGTACAAGCACAGGGCATGAAATAATAGCAGTAAGGCATCAGTGGAGGGGAGGTGTCCAGGTGCTGATGGGAGCCCCTGCCCATGGGGAAGGAGTCTGATACCCAACCAGAAACTTGTGCTATCAGAGTTTGATAGAGAAGTTGCACCCACTTGTTAAAATTTGGCTGAAGCCAAATCATCTCAGACACTCCCATAGATATCCCCACTCCACTGAATGAAACGCTTTGGCAGCATCCAACACCACCGCCACTCTCTAATACGGATAAAATCATGGGAGTCTTGTATGTTCATGTACAAGCGTCTTATATTTATGGCCGTGTTTTTACCGGGCATGAAGCCTGTCTGATCTGGGTGGATAAGTGATAGTATAACCTGGTTGGGGCAGGTGGCTAGCACCTGTGGTTGCAGGAAAGATAATCACTCCGTCTATGGCCGGCTTCACTGCTGGGAGGGAAAGCATGGGGAGATGAGCTGGGAAATTCAAAGTAAAAGTGCTTCTGCAGTGCATGGAGCTACATAGGACAGTGATCTAATTTACTGCACTTTATGAATATTGAAATATTTGAATGTCCATGGCCATTGTTCTACATTTTAGATAAAAATGAATAACATTTAAAAGGGATACATTCTTTCTAAGCACTTGATTAGGAATAAATTATGTCACGGGGTTGATTTATTAAAAGATGGGAGACTGTTCACTTTGCAAAGTGAATGTCCACTGATTTTATTTACCAAGCTGAAGCTGCCTTCACACCAGTGTGTCAATCAAGTGCAAGCAAAATTCTCTTTTTGTTATTTTTTTACACATAACTGCTCATTCAAACTTAATGTAGCTTCTCCTTACTTACTAAACTAAATTTAAGTCTAATTTACATAAAGAAAATGCACAGGAGCAGGAAGAACTTACTCCGAACATAATTGGTATCCTTGCAATGTGGGTTTGCTTGAACATGCAGATCTACGCATCGAGAGCGATTGTAATCAACTAATCTGCTAAAGTGTATGCTCCTGTTTAAAGCGGGCCTCCATGAAGTGATCCACATTATTGTCAGTCTACCCTATAGCTCAAGTACGAATGCCTTTAAAAGTATAAGTATTTAATAAGCAGATTGCATAAAAAAAACTTACTTATCTCAGCCTCAGCTTCATTACATTACTGCCCCCCACCCCCACCCCCACCGAGAGCACTTTAAGGGTTCAAGCACATGGGTGTAAAAAAAAGCTGCTTTCAGGTTTTTACTGTGTACAGGTTTATATAGATCTGAACACTGCAATGTTCTTTGCTACGGGCCCATTCACACAGCTGTCTTGGAGTCGGTATTCCCCCGTAGCGAAAAAAAAAAGACAAAAATCATGGTACACTTGTAAACTTTTGTACAAACATTTACATGCATAAACTGTAAATCATAGCTCCCAACTGTCCCTGATTTCGAGGGACTGTCACTGATTTAAAGCAATGTACCTCTGTCCCTCTTTCCTCCTCATTTGTCCCTCATTTTGGTCTGATCTATATAGTTGTATATAAAATGCAAACATTTCAAAAAGTGTTTCCCAGTGCTAAACCTTTCATCCAAATTCTAAATTGCTGCATTTGTCAATTTTAAAAGCCAATATAAAGGAATATTAGTGGTAAAAAAGCACTTGTGGATTTAATTAACCTTTTTTTGTCCCCTTTAAGGGGCGTGGCAGAGGGCGCGTTCTATGCCTACATACGTTTGCTAGTAGGTGTCCCTCATTCCCATCTCGAAATGTTGGGAGGTATGGTAAATGGATATGGCCGTATGTGCCACCAGCACTACTTCACTACTATTTCAGGGCCAGAAGGAAATGTATACAAAAACAATGTGTAGGCAGCGGCACAGATGCAGAATGATTGTAGACTTCAGTCATCCAGGATGACTGAAGGCCATGCCATTCTGTACCTGCTACACCGCCATTGCCTAGTGACTGATTAATTCAGGACAAAAGAGAAGATGTAAACATGAACACTGTGTAGGCAGTGGCAGTGGCACAGGTACATTCTGTATAAATGAGTTTGTATATAGTACACGTGTAGCACTGCCCCCGCAGGGGCTGCGCAAGCGCATTCTCCGCTTGCATTCAAACACAAGAAGTCAGTCCCTTGGGTTTGTTTTGATGTTTTGTTAGGGGTAACAACTTGGATAGGGTGAATGGATTTATGGGATGCCCAACTTGAGTCAAAGGATGGTGAAAAAAAGGGACAACTTCCTTCCTCTGTACAAAGATCGTGGACTGCTTTCCTTCCTGTACACACAGTCTTTTGTGAATCAACAGCAAAAGACCATTACAGAACAGACTAGGAGCTCTTAGCTCCTCTTGGAAATAGCACAAAAATGAGGCAAACTGCATGCAGTAGTGTATCCTCTCCTAATGTAGAACTGCTCCCAGCTAAACTGCTTGCAGGCACTACCAGCCCTCCTGGCTGCTGTGAAGATCTCCCAGGGCAAGGATAAAAAAGGCTAAGCACAACGCTGACCTTTTAGAAAGTTTGCTACATGTGACAGTCTCTCCCCTTAAAAATCCCTGGGTGTGCTGATTGTACTTACTCTGTCCTCATTGCTCCCACAACTTCACAGGCAAGATTACAAGTCAAACCGCTCTGCCGAATGGATCTTCCTGAGCCAGCCCGAGCCCAGCCTGGAGATGGGGCCCCCGCTAGACCTAGGAGACTCCCTCCTAATCCACTGACAGCCTCCTCAGCACTCCATCTTTCTCCTCTGCTAGCATTACTCATCCATATTTAAGGGCTGGCCTAGCCACCCTGCCAGGACAGTACATCTGGGGATTGACCAGGTTCCCATAAGTATGCAGATCAACCCTCCTGACCTCTGCCCACTAAATTCTAGACATTTCTGCAAACTTCCAGACCCGGGGGAGGCACCAGAGACCTGCCTCTGTGAGTCATCTAGCCTGAACTGCAGTAAACCCTGACCCAGATTCAGACTAACTTTACCATGAGTCAATAAATTTGCCTGCACTATTCTAGTAGCACACTAGAGGCTGCTACATACGTCTCAACTCTACAAGGACATACATGTGTACACTATGGACCACTTTTTACACAGGGTCTTGAGGCCAGCAAATGATATGCCCATGTACATGAGCCCTAATGCATGTGTTTGCAGTGTGCATAAAAACATCTAAATATTCCCCCCCAGTTGCATACCTTTTTTGTTGGTATCCACTCCTACTTCCTCAATTCTTGCCTAGATAAGGATGACATTGCTTTGTTCCGCCCTTATCCCCTGGCCCGAGCCTTCTGGGACAGATCACTTGTCCTAGAAGGGTACAGAACTAGTTATCCCTGAACAGCATAATCTTGCGCATGAGCAGTGGAGAGCCAGCTGTGATCCATCCAATAGTCACAGCCTAATGCTGCTAAGGCCTGCATTCCCAGTATGTGGAAAAGCACTTCACCTCTAACTGTGAAATAATGGTTTGCCAGGATGGACAATATCCAAGAATAAGAGAATCTAACAGCAGACCTTGGGGCTAGAATCTTGAAGATGAATAAAGAATGGTTTAATGGGAATGACTTTAATGTGATTGTAAATAATCACCTTATCACCTTGTAAAACAACCCATTCAGTTTAAATATAAATGAAAGGCAAAACATTTGTGTATAGACATAAAAAAGTATTCTAAATACCTTTTTCCCTTTTTATAAGTGATCACACTCCCTCTGTTCTCAGCTGTATAAGAGCTTGGAGGAGGAGAAGCAACAGCACACTGAGCTTTCCAGTGAATGGCTGTGCAAGGTGGTTTGTGTCAGGACAAGTCTGAACATTGGAGGAGAGCATGCTGAGTTCCCAGCATAACTGGGGAACTAACCACTGTGTGCTCTCCTGCTTAGTGTGGTCAATTTTTAAGAGCAAAGCAAAGGGAATGGCAGGAACACCAGGGATTTCACATAAAGGAAGCAATACAAAGAGAACAGGAGACTTTCTCATACAAGTTCCCCTCTTCCTCATGTGGTGGGGAGTCCAATTACTTCTCTTCTTTGTTATTTAGGCGGGGCAGCAAGGGGCCAAGTGGGATGTTTTTTCATGTCTTAACCACTTCAGTCCCTGACCATTTGGCTGGCCAAAGACCAGAGCACTTTTTGCGATTCGGCACTGCGTCGCTTTAACTGACAATTGCGCGGTCGGGGGGGGGTGTGACATGTCACTGATCACCTCTCCCGATTACAGGGAGCTGTGATCAGTGACAGTGTCATTAGGCAGAACGGGGAGATGCTTGTTTAGATGAGCATCTCCCCGTTCTTCCTCACCGTGAGACGATCGCGGGTATCCCTGCAGATATCGAGTCCACGGGACCCGCGATCATGGTCACGGAGCTCCCAGGGGGTGCGCCCGCAAGCCGCCTCTTAAAGGGCCACGTACAGGTACGTTAATCTGCCTGTACATGCCCTTCTGCCGCAGTATATCTGCGTGAGACAGTCGGGAAGCAGTTAAAGGAGAAGTATAGCCAAAGCTCGTTTGGCTGTGCTTCTCCTATGGATCCAGAAGTGTAGTTTGTTTTGCACTCCTGTAATCCATTTTCAGCAGAGAGTGGGCTGAAGTCCGCTCTTTGCTGATGTCACAGAAGTCCAGACACCGCGTCATCCTGACAATGGAGTCTGGGTCCGCCAGGTGCTTTTCCCAGATCTGTGTCTTATTTCCAGTTTGAAAAATTTGGGTGACATTGTGACATCTGATCTATAAACTTGTCCACCTCTTCAGTAATATCCCTTTCAATACATACAAATTGCCCTATAGTATGGGTGAAGATATTTGTCGTGTTGCATTCAGGTATATCTTTTGACATGTCAATGTGGTCATTGTTTTGTTCTTTCCGACGAACAAGACTAGTATAATATATTTCTTTTTAAATAAAGAGCGATAAATAAAAAATAAAAAAACAGTCACAGCCCGCTCCCAAATCCATGATAGTGGTGCTGGGGATCCATCAGGGGTGAGAAGAATTGGCTGTGGGAAGACTTTAACGTGCACTTAGAAGTGCAGTAGCTGTAAGTCTGAGGAGAAGATCTGAAATCAGGGGAAGCTCTGCTGATTTTATTATCCAGTCATGTATAAGCAAAAATGCCGTTTTTTTTATTTTCCTTGCATGTTCCCCTCAGATCTACAGCGACTGCACTTCCAAGTGCACTTGTAGTGCAAAGTGGATTTGCCCTTAGTAAATAAACCCTATTGTGTGTGTTAATGGATTCAAGCTCTCAACATCAGGTTCCTCCTGGTACCAGCAGCAGTGGCACAGCACAACCACTGGCAAAGTGCATTCCTGAGAAGGGTGTTGTATTTAAAAGATATTGTCATTGTGTGTGTTAATGGATTCAATAAACAGACGACTTTCTGAATTAGGAATCACTATCACTAATATATACATAAATAAATAACGAATTATCCGAAAATGAAACAATTAAACAATAAAACAAATCGATTTATTATAACAAATATCTATACTCTACAGAAATAACTAATTATCCAAAAACAATTTTTTAACAAAAACGTAACACAGTGGTGTAGTGGATAGCACTTTCGCCTAGCAGTAAGAAGGGTTGCTGGTTATTATTATTATTATTATACAGGATTTATATAGCGCCAACAGTTTACGCAGCACTTTACAATATAAAAAGGAGACAATACAGTTATAATACAATAAAATACAAGAGGATTAAGAGGGCCCTGCTCAGAAGAGCTTACAATCTAATAGGGTGGGACAGGTGGTACAAAAGGTTGTAACTGTTCGAATCCCAGCCACGACACTACCTGTCTGGAGTTTGCATGTTCTCCTTGTGCCTACGTGGGTTTCCTCCGGGTACTCCGGTTTCCTCCCACACTCCAAAAACATGCTGATAGGTTAATTGGATCCTGTCTAAATTGTCCCTAGTATGTATAAATGTGAGTTAGGGACCTTAGATTGTAAGCTCCTTGAGGGTAGGGACTGATGTGAATGATATTCATTCATTTGGATATTATTTATTTTAATACATTCCATCATTTGGATTTAATCTATGTGGAGGCCTTCTCTCTTTTTTATGCCTTGAATATACACCCACATTTGGAAGAGACATATTTGGAGAGCTGGAACAAGTTAAACAAAATAATAATTCCCATATGGGAAATATTTAGGCTGGTCATTCCCAAAATTGTGTTATCAGGTAACAGTTCAATGTCCTCAAATCCACAAAGGAGTGTTGACTGGGGTAGGTGGGTAACGGGGGTACTTTCCCAGCATAGAAAGCTTACATGTTTCGTTCCTCAAGTAACGGAACTTCGTCAGAGCTCCTGGGGTTATTAACAGGTGCTTATGGGGAGTGCTCTATATCGGGGGAGGGAGGGATCCACGGACTGCAGGTCTTTATTCTTATTGTGAGAGGAGATTAATTATATGGATCATCTGTTTTTATAGGTTTTTCTTTGGGGAGGTCAGAGACCACCTGGAAGTCATTCCCGATTTTCTTTGGGACTTCCCTTTTGGTCTATTTATAGGGGATTAGGGGATATTGTTATTGCCTTTTTGTATCTTGCTTATCTATAGCTATTAAAATGATGCAGTTTAACTCTTTAGGGTGTGTTTATTATCATTCAGTTTGTTATTTTGTTTTTCTTGTTCCAGTATTATTGATTACATCCCTCTAAATATATTCAGTGAGTGCTACTTTTTATTTAATATAGGCGGGATTCCCATTTCTTCATATGTTTGAATATTTGTAGAGCTGCATTTGCCATTGCCTGCTGTTGGTGAGTTCCATTCATCTCCACAATCGGTGGCCTCTTTGGATTTCCATCAGACTACAGACGAGGTGATCGTATGGCTCATCCTGACAGCCTGACTCCATGTCTCCTGTTCCATGCCACCACCATAAGGTGAGCTGGGTCCACTACTTATGGTAAGAGTACCCCTTTTTTTCCTCATTTTCCTAGAAGGTGAAGGCACTCCTGGGTGCTTCTATCCTTTGTCCATATATCTACTTATGAGACTGTCTGACATCTTTAGCAACAGTGGGTTTTCAGTCATCGCTGCTTACTTTGAATGTTTCATAGACTATCATATGATTGCTTTCACTTGCATTTGAAATTAGTACTTTGTTTTCCCTTTACTACATGCCTATGTTTATACACGGGTTTGTTTTTTATCTATATATGATAGTGTGTTTTTCACTCAGCAGATCACTATTACCGCTAATTTTATGTTATCACATTTATGTTTCAAATCACATATAAGTTTATCTTTAAGCATTTATATAAAACACTGAGGTCACATTCAGTCACTATATCACATTACCCTTGCTAATAGCAATTTTCACTATATGTGTTGCGACTTCTGTGTGACTTACCATCACATGAGGTCTTCTATATTTATCCTGTACTCTCTACTACGAGAAACGGATCATTATATATATTTTCAGATTATACAGCCCCTCTCATAAGGTGTGCCATGTTCACTTATTTTTAGCGTTACACTTTTATTTACATATCCAGATGTTGATTAGACTGCATGATTATTGCACAGGTGTGTCTTAGGCTGGCCACAATAAAAGGCCACTCTAAAAGGTGCAGTTTTATCACACAGCACAATCCCATAGATGTCGCAAGTTTTGATGGAGCGTGCAATTGGCATGCTGACTGCAGGAATGTCCACCAGAGCTGTTGCCCTTGAATTGAATGTTCATTTCTCTACCATAAGCCGTCTCCAAAGGCGTTTCAGAGAATTTGGCAGAACATCCAACTGGCCTCACAACCGCAGACCACGTGTAACCACACCAGCCCAGGACCTCCACATCCAGCATCTTCACCTCCAAGATCATCTGAGACCAGCCAACTGAACAGCTGCTGCAACAATCGGTTTGCATAACCAAAGAATTTCTGCACAAATTGTCAGACACCGTCTCAAGGAAGCTCATCTGCATGCTTGTTGTCCTTATCAGGGTCTTAACCTGACTGCAGTTCATCGTCGTAACAGACTTGAGTGGGCAAATGCTCACATTCGATGGCGTCTGGCACTTTAGAGAGGGGTCTCTTCATGGATGAATCCTGGTTTTTACTGTACAGGGCAGATGGCAGACAGCATATATGGCGTCTTGTGGGTGAGCGGTTTGCTGATGTCAACGTTGTGGTTGGAGCGGCCCATGGTGAAGGTGGGGTTATGGTATGGGCAGGCATATGCTATGGACAACATACACAGGTGCATTTTATTGATGGCATTTTGAATGCACAGAGATAACATGACGAGATCCTGAGGCTCAATATAGTGCCATTCATTCACGACCATCACCTCATGTTGCAGCATGATAATGCATGGTCCCATGTTGCAAGGATCTGTACACAATTCCTGGAAGCTGAAAACATTCCAGTTCTTGTATGGCTAGCATACTCACTGGACATGTCCCCTACTGAGCATGTTTGGAATGCTCTGGATCGGCGTGGACAACAGCGTGTTCCAGTTCCTGCCAATATCCAGCAACTTTGCACACCCATTGAAGAGAAATGGACCGACATTCCACAGGCCACAATCAACAATCTGATCAACTCTATGCGAAGGAGATGTGCTGCACTGCATGAGGCAAATGGTGGTCACGCCAGATACTGACTGGTTTGCGGACCCCCCCCCCCCATTTCTTTTTTTAAGCAAAAGCTTCATTTTAAATCACCTTCGCAGGCAATTTAACTTTGTGGGATGGGAGTTTTCAACAGAGCAGAGCTTCCATTTTCATGCACGATCCACTTTTTAAAAAAAGGCTTGTAAAAAAAACAATTGCATCCAACAACAATTAGGAAATTTACCCTGTGAAAAAAAAGAACACATGCAATCTGTTATCACTGCGATGCATGCGAACAGGGACAGGCTGTAAAAAGGCTGCAGGACATCAGGAGTATTAAGATATAACAAAGGATGGAAAAAAGGTAAAAAACCTTTCCCTCTCCCTCGCCTTTAAAAAAAAAAAGAAGCATTTTGCTATATATAGGACCTTCAGTAAGAGTTTCCATCAGGGGCGGACTGACCATTGAGCCACTCTGGCACTGCCCGAGGGCCCTGGGCCACTAGGGGGCCCCATCAGGGTTGCCAGCCTCAGTAAAACCAGGGACAGTATGTATAAATCTGTGTTTTTTTTACATCTGTCTGTGTATACTGTGTGTACATGTATGTGTATACTGTGTGATTGTATACTGTGTGTGTGTATACTGTGTGGCCCCATAATCTCTGATTGCCTGGGGGCCCCATAATCTCCTATTGCCCGGGGGCCCCATGAGTTATCAGTCCGCCCCTGGTTTCCATCTACTTTAAAGGATAGATTCACCTTTAAAGTCTAGTACACATGTCAGGCAACATCGGCCGTTTCAATAGAAACGATCTGACATTTGGCCCGTGTGTAAGGGTGGTGATAAATAACGTGCACTTAGACTGGTCTGGAGTGGTTAGTGGGGTACCCCAAGGCTCTGTCTTGGGACCAATTCTGTTTAATTTATTCATAAATGATATAGAGGTTGGTATAAATAGCTCGATCTCAGCTTTTGCTGGCAACACAAAAATAAGCAGGGCAATAACTTCACATCAGGATATAGAAACTTTACAAGAAAACCTGAATAAAATAATGGGTTGGGCAACTACATGGCAAATAAGGTTTAATGTTGAAAAGTGTAGAGTAATGCATTTGGGGGCTAAAAATATAAATGCAAATTACGGTACTCACTAGGGGGAGTACCTCAGGGGTTATTCCAGGGGGGGGTCCTAGTAGAAGACAGACTGACCAATAGCATGCAATGTCAAGCTGCAGCTACCAAAGCCGGCAGAATATTAGCATGCATAAAAAAGGGGATATACTCCAGAGATAAAACTATAATCCTGCCAATTTATAAAACTCTGGTTCGGCCACATCTGGTGTATTCCGTCCAGTTCTGGTCACCAGTCCTCAGAAGGGATATGCTGGAACTAGAAAGAGTGCAGAGAAGGGCAACAAAATTAATAAGGGGACTGGAGGACCTCAGTTATGAGGAATGGCTACAAGCACTAAACTTATTCTCCCTTAAGAAGAGATGCTTGAGAGGGGACATAATAGCGATAAACAAATATCTCAATGGGGAACCCAGCGTAAGAAAAAAACGATTCAGTCTCAGAGAGCGTAAGAGGACACATAGCCACACAATGAGATTGGAAGAGAAGCGGTTTAACCTTAAAGACGTTGTAAATCCTCAGGGTTTTTCACCTTATTGCATTCTATGCATTAAGGTGAAAAACCTTCTGTGCTGCAGCAGCCCCCCAGTGCCCGCCTTTTTCTTACCTGAGCCTAATCATTCCAGTGTCGAGGAAGAGCAGAGCAGCTCCAGCCACTGTCTCGTGTCCTCATTGGATAGATTGATAGCAACAGGAGCCATTGGATACCACTGCTGTCAATCAAATCCAGTGACACGGGAGGCAGGGCCAAGTCCTGCTGTCTTTGTCAATGGGTGCAGCAGCGGGACTTAGGAGTGCGCCCGTACGAGTGGCCCCATGGAATGCAGTTCTCTGTGGGGGCACTCGCCGAGAAGGAGGAGCCAGGAGTGCCGCCGGGGGACCCCAAAAAAGGAGGATCAGGCCGCTCTGTGCAAAACCCTTGCACAGAGCAGTTAAGTATAAGCATGTCTTTTACAATCACTTTAAGCTGTGCAGGGGGGTTTTCACTGTCAGGGCAATAAGGATGTGGAACTCTCGTCCACAATTGGTGATGTCAGCAGGGAGTATTGATAGTTTTAAAAGACTCTTGGACTTGCATCTAGTGAACACAATATACAGGAATATGGGAAATGACTATCGATATGAACACACATACACCAAGTACACCAAGTACACAGGTTGGACTAGATGGACTACCCTGTTTCCCTGAAAATAAGACCTAGCGTGATTGTCGGTGATGGCTGCAATATAAGCCCTACCCCCCAAATAAGTTAAAGTCCTTGTAGGTCTTATTTTCAGGGTAGGGCTTATTTTCAGGGAAACAGGGTAGGGCTTATTTGGGGGGTAGGGCTTATATTGCAGCCATCACTGACAATCACGCTAGGCCTTATTTTCGGGGAAACAGGGTAGTATCTTTATTCAGCCTTACCCACTATGAAACTATGAAACATCGGATTGTTAGTACAGCGACTCTGACCTCAGCTATGAGGTTTTTTTTTGTTGAACACGATGGGTTGAACGGAAAAAAAAAATATTAGTGTGTGCTAGGCTTTAGGAACATGTTACATGTTACACCCATATTTAGGGTGTAACATTTAACATGCAAAAAGTAGAAATTCTTACTGCACAGGTGATAACAATCATATGTGAAATAAATGCTGCTTGCAATATCATGACAGAACCAATTGTGCAAAAACATACAAACTAAAAATTGCAGCGCTAAATAAATAATGATCAAAAAAATTTCATTAAACAATAGTCCACATAGTGCTTGAACGATTGAGTGAATGGCGACAAACAAACAAAAGAAAATCCTTGAGGTAGTATCCAAAGAAAGTGATTGTTTGGATGAATATCCACCAAGTGCAACTCCACCGTGGTAACTAGTAAAATGTGTGCTTAGCAGATCTCTAAACTCCACGTTATAGGAGTCTAAACAAGCATTAGATCATGACCCGGCACTCAGAGTGAATCCCTCAGTAGTTGGACTGCAGAGGATGGTAACATGGCTGGCCAAACAAACCCCTAGTGTTCCTCAGAGGTGACCAATAAGGAAGAGAAAGGGACCCACATGGTGTAAAACGTAGAGTACTTTATTATAAGAAAAGTTTACTAAATACTTACATCAATCCACTGAAATAACAGCATTAAAACGGTAATTCCAGAGATGGCAACGACTTGTATACAAGCTCAAATGGCGTCTTTGCTTCAGACATAGACTCTGCCCAGAGTGAACTCTGAGGACTCTGATGTAAGGGTGACATCAGAGTTCCCTTTTACACCAGAGTCTGCAGCATTTCCCCTTACATGAAGGTCTGCAGCGTTCCCCTTTACATCAGGGTCTGAAGAATTCCCCTTTGCACTGTGTTGATGGACTCTGATGTAAGGGGGAACTCTCTAGACTGTTTTGTATAAGGGGGACTCTGGTGACCCCTTTACACCACGGTCTGCAGCATTCCCCTTTACAATAGGGTCCACAGTGTTCCCCTTTATATCATGGTGTGCAGAGACCGCCCTTACACTGTAAGGGGGGACCCTGCAGATTCTGATGAAAGGGGGAACTCTGTGGACTCTGATGTAAGCGAGAACTCTGTCAACTGTAATGTAAGTGGAGACTGATGTAAGGGGGAACTCTGTGGACTGTGATGCAAGGGGGAACTCTGGGTACTCTTGAGTAAGGAGGAAGTCTGTCGACTGTGATATAAAGGGGAACTCTGATGTAAGGGGCACTCTGATGTAAGAAGTGACTCTTGGAACACTGATGTTTATGGAAATGTTGGCGACTTTGATATAAGGGGGGTCTCCGATGTGAACACAGGGTTCATCCTGACTGCTGCACTCTATATTTTGTTTTGTATGGTGTTTATTCCTGATTCCTGCACTCTATACATTATACTTTACATAATCTTAACCAAGTTATTAATTGTCCCAACAGTTGCTGGCTTTAATGAAGCTCTTCTTTAACCCCTTGACACCAGCCACACGCATATATGCAGTTGCTCAGCAGGTGGGCCTTAACGTTGAGTGGCCGCATATATACGGCCCTGTTAATACAACTTACCATGCTGAGAGCGTGCTCCCTGCATACTCCCAGCATGGTAGCCGGTGGGTACTGGAAAGCTCCCAATGCATACTTGGGATCAGGAGCTTTCCAATCACGTGTGTCCGCCTCCCAGCTGGCCGGGAGGCGGGAGGTGTGAAGAGGTTAAGGTAGACTCAGTCAGTCCTTTTTTGTGTGCATTAAAACATATGCAATGGAAATGTTTAAATGTAAAAAAAATGATCCTTTGTGCTGAAGTTTATTTGTGTCTGTGAGATTGTCGGTTGTAGCACAGTAATTGGGAATATTTTGTATAAGGATTGTTATATGTGTGCAGTGTATATTGCGACTAGACACAGATTCTGTTTAATGATCCCCCCTTGAAGCTCCTCCCACTGTTAGCTAAAATCTGGCCATGCTTACTGATCGCCACAGCCGCAGAACTTATTTTTCTGTTTTATCCCAGGGTGCCCCACGTTTTTCATCATCCTAGTCATGGTCACATTTTGTCACACTGTTTGGAATTTTTCATTGTAAAGCCAACAGATTACTTGTTCTGAGTATTGCTAATGTTTAAATATGATTTATACTGCATAAACATTGATTGGCAGACAATATGGCAATATGGCGGAGAGTTCCATTTACAACAGGCGGGTAGGTGTTCAAGAAGAAGTGGGGCGGGGACTTGTCAATTTGGCACCAATATCTAGACAGTCGTAATCCCCTTTACACACTTCTGTTTTTCTGCTTCCTTGTAACATCCTCCGTGAGCTCCCGAACCTCTCTTTTTCCCCCATAACTTCTATTTGTTTGGAGCGAGCAGGGCACATTAGATGTAATAATGTGAACTGCTCAATGCCCACTACAAGCCCTGTAGTCCGCATACCCTCGGCTTTTTTGGGAGCAAGCAAGAGAGGGTGGCTACATTCCTACATACAGTGGGACAATGGAAAATGAATATAGCCACCCTCTAATTGAAAGTCAGATCACAGCAGCAAAAAGCAAAAACAATATCTGGAGATTTGAAGGAGGCTTAGAGCAATAAAAGATTTTTTTTTTTCAGTTAAAAGAGAACTAAAGGCAAAACTTTTTTTTTTTTGTTTCATTTTGGATAGAGTCCTGGAGGGTTATAACCCCTGTCAGGTTTTTTTTGCCATCTGTGCCCCCATTGGGTAGATTTCCCTGAATTCCCTATCCGTAACCAAAACAGGAAGTAAAAGGAAATCCCTCAAAGATGATCACCAGAACTAGTGCCCCCATTAGAAGATTTTCCTGTTATGGCGACAACCCAAAATATGGGATTCTCTTTTACTTTCCATCTTGGTGATAATGGTAAACAGGACAAAAAAAGAGGGGGACTCTCCCTAGTGGGGACACAGACAGCAATAAAAACCTGACAGGTGTTCCAAACTTTCTAAATTCTGTCCATAACTTAAAAAAAAAAAATTGCCTTTAGTTATACTCTATATGCTTTTTTTCCAAACAATAATCTATACTCATCCACTCCATAATAGTTCTGTAATCTATTTTTCATGAAATTATTTATTATTATGTTTTTCTGCCTCCTTGTGATGTTGTGAGCTCCTGAACCTCTCCTTTCCCCCCTCACTTTGGTTTGTTTAGAATGAATAACACATCTTAGTTTCAGCCGTTGCGTGCACTGCTCTGTGCACACTACTACATTGATCCATAGTCCCTAGTCCATCTCAGGAACAAGCAAGAGAGGGTGGCCACATTCCTACCTACAGTGGGATCATGGAAAAGGAACGTAGCCACCCTCTAACAGGAAGCCAGATCACGGCAGCAAAATCAAAGAAATTTGGAGTAGGCTAATGAAGCCCATGGATTAGTCTTTTTTTTTCGTTCAACTAGCAGGTTGAATGGGGAAAAAAAGACTTAATTCCCCCCATCCCAATTCAATGTGCATGGGGCAATGCATCCCGCTGACCTATTGTGTTCTGACAGCGGGGAGACTTCCCTGCCGTCATAGTACACCATAGCTCCCAACTGTCCCTGTTTTTTAGAGACTGTCCCTCATTTGGAATAAAGTCCCTCTGTCCCTCTTTCCTCCTAATTTGTCCCTCATTTTGTTCTGATTTGTATAGCTGTATATACAATGCACTTCTTATCGATCAAAAAGTGTTTCCCAGTGCTAAACCTTTCATCCAATTTCTAAATTGCTGCATTTGTACATTTCCAAAAGCCAACATAAAGGAATAGCAGCGGTAAAAAACACTTGTGGGTTTAACCAAACTTTTTTTGTACAATTCTTCTTTAAGGGGTGTGGCAGGGGGGGGTGTCCTATGCCCAAATACTTTTGCTTATAGGTGTCCCTCATTCCCATGTCAGAAAGTTGGGAGGTATGGTACACTGATCAATGTTACAGGCTATAGCCTGCAGCACTGATTGAGCAGGGAAAATCTGACAGGCTGGTTTTTCAGAAGTTGATCAGTATACAGTGGCGGCTGGTGCTCCATTTTTGGGGGAGAGGCGGGTAAACCCCCCCCCCCCGCGCGCTCGCTCGCTCACCCGCCCACTCATCTGTTTGTTTGCCTACCAGCCCGCCAGGTCCACACTTACCCTATCCAAGTAGCAGGCGGCTTCCCTGGCTTCTCCTCCCGGCCAATCCGGTCGCTTCTCCTCCCAGCCAATCTGGTCTTAGAACTGCCTGTACTGCTTGGCCAGGAGGAGAAGAAGGAAGACAATAGTGAATGTTGATTCGCTAATGTCACAAGTTCACAATTAGAGCCTCAGGCTCTAATCGTGTGCTTCAAAAATAAAAAACAAAACCCCGTAGAAATCTATGTGTCTGGTGCCAGCATAGAGATTAGGGGCCAGCGTATGGAGATTAGGGGGGCAGCGCCCCTGCGCCCCTTATGGACCGGCCGCCGCTGTCAGTATATCGACTTCTATATAACCAGTCTGCCCATCTATGGCCAGTTTGAGGGGGGTATTCGTGCAGGCTTGCTCCTGAGCCCTGCTGCCTGCATCCATTGACACAGACATAGGATTTGATTGACAGCAGCAAGAACCAATGGCTCCCGCTGCTATCAATCTGCCCTGCTGTGAGGAGGGAGAGAGCAAAGAGAGCCGCTGCTATTGTGCACTGGATCAAGATCAGGCTCAGGTAAGTATAAGGCAGCATGGGGGGGGGGGGATCCTGCAGCACAGGTTTTTTTCACCTAAATGCAGCCAATGCATTAAGGTAAAAAAAACCTTAAGGCTTTAGAACCACTTTAAGTTAAGAAGTTATACTTAATTCAATTTTTTTCTTTTTAAACCAGAGTTTAGTGTCAAGCTGGCCATAAATAGATCGAAATTTGACTGGTTCAGCAGGGACTGGCTGAATTTCAATCCTTGTATGGGCAGGCTGGTTGTACACAAACCATTTTCTTTCGAATTTCTATTGATCAGCACTGCCAGCTGTAGCCGGTGGTGCTGATCAGTGTATTTTGGGTTTTTTTTGGATCGGTGTATTTTTTATTATTTTTTGGGGGATCAGTGTATTTTTTTTTTTTTGATCAGTGAATTTTTTTTTTCATCAGTGTATTTTGACAATACAATAGCGCAGTGGGAGGGATTCCACCTTCCACCTGGAGTGTGTGAATGGAAAAATCGAGTCATTTACTTAAAGCAGAGCTCCACTCAAGGCCTCCACTCAAAAGTGTCAGTAGAGCAGTGGACGATGTCAGTAGGACAGTGGATGGTGCTAGTCAGTAGAGCAATGGATGTGTCAATAGAGCAGTGATTGGTGTCAGTAGAACAGTAGACAGTGTCAGTAGAGCGGTGTATGGTGTCAATAGGGCAGTGGATGGTGTCAGTAGCAGGGGGAATCTGTGCCTCCAAGGGGGTGATTAGGGTATGCCCAGGCACACCCTGCACACCCTGTGGTCAGCAGCAGCTTCAGTTTTTGCAGCTGCTGACTTTTAACACAAAAATGACTGGAGATTCTCTGTAAGTTCACCCAGCTGGTTGAACAAAAAAAAAAAAGACTCATATATACCCATATAGCCAGCCTCACTTTAAGAATACATACTTGAATAGATTTTTTTAACAAGAGTTTAGTGTCTTTTTAAGCTATAAAAGACAGCTATTTATTTATTTTTGTATTTATTTATTACAGGTACTTATATAGCACCAACCATTTATGTAGTGCTTTACATACAGTCTGTGGCGGCCTGTCCATAGGGGGCGCCTGGGCACCGCCCCCCCCCTCCCCGGCAGTCACAAAAAAAATGTAAAAAAAAAAATTTTTAAAGCTGGCCCTTTAAAAAAAAATACAAAAAAGGTCCTTAAGTGCACTGTGTTCGGACGCTGGACACAGTGCACTTATGGGAAGCGCCACGTCTATGCAATCACGAGATTGCAGATGTGGCGCTTTATTTGCAGGTGTTTAGCCCACTATGCGGCGCTTTCTAAAGCGCCGAGTAGCTTCCGCCCGGCGCTAGTATCTATTATTTGGTGACACATGCTGCTGCAATTTGGTGGTGACACATGCTGCTGCAATTTGGTGGTGACACATGCTGCTGCAATTTGATGGTGACACATGCTGCTGCAATTTGGTGACACATGCTGCTGCAATTTGGTGGTGACACATACTGCTGCACTTTGGTGACACATGCTGCTGCAATTGGTGGTGATACATTCTACTGCAATTTGGTGATACATGCTGCTGTAATTGGTGGTGACACAGGCTGCTACAATTGGTGGTGACACAGGCTGTTGCAATTGGTGGTGACACAGGCTGCTGTAATTTGGTGGTGACACAGGCTGCTGCAATTTGGTGGTGACACGGGCTGCTGCAATTTGGTGGTGACACATGCTACTGCAATTTGGTGGTGACACATGCTGCTGCAATTGGTGGTGACACCGGTTGCTGCAATTTTGTGGTGACACAGGCTGTTGCAATTTGGTGGTGACACATGCTGCTGCATTTGGTGGTGACACATGCTGCTGCAATTTGGTGCTGACACCGGCTGCTGCAATTTGGTGGTGACACATGCTGCTGCAATTGGTGGTGACACATGCTGCTGCAATTGGTGGTGACACATGCTGCTGCATTTGGTGGGATACAGGCTGCTGCATTTGGTGGGACACAGGCTGCATTTTATGTGACACAGGCTGCATGTAAGGAGGGACTCTACTGGGGGCACCTGATGTAAGGAGGGACTCTGCTTGGGACACCTGATGGCATCTGGTGGCAGGCAACGTGGCTAGTGACACTCTCAGGGCTCCCACTGATTCTGCATTATGGTGAGTTGAATGATTTCATTTTATATTACAATGTAATAATAGAAATAATGCGCTTCAATCAACCTGACACCATAACAACCGTGGTGTCGGGTTGATTGAAGTGCTAACCCCAGGTGTTTGGAGTATCTTTATCTGCTGATTGTTAAACTTTCTAGAATACACATATTTCTATTATTGTGTAGGACCTGGGCCTGCTGTCCCTCCATCCCTCTCTCCCTCCATCCCTCGTTCATCTCAGACACTAACCATACCACCTTAGGACCACGCCCACTATTTCACTGAAACCACGCCCATTTTCACCAAGTGGGAGGGGTCAAAAGGAAGGGCGGGGTCTGGCGCCCCCCATCCTAAAACTTCACCAGCCGCCACTGCATACAGTATATATTGTACATTCACATCAGTCCCTGCCATAGGCGTGCACAGGGGGTGTGCCAGATGTGCCTAGGCACGCCCTAATCACCCTATGCGGTGCAGATTTTCCCTGCTGATATTTCACCAAAGGACCCCAACAGCATACCTCCCAACTGTCGCTGATTTCGAGGGGCTGTCCCTGATTTGGAGCAATGTCCCTCTGTCCCTCATTCCTCCTCATTTGTCCCTCATTTTGGTCTGATCTATATAGTTGTTTATAAAATGCACTTTTTATCTTTCAAAAAGTGTTTCCCAGGGCTAAACCTTTCATTCAATTTCTAAACTGCTGCATTTGCACATTTTAAAAGCCAATATAAAGGAATGGTAGTGGTAAAAAAAAAAAACACTTGTGGATTTAATTAACTTTTTTGGGGGGTTAATTCTCCTTTAAGGGGATGTGGCGGGGGCGTGTCCTATGCCTACATACATTTGCTAGTAGGTGTCCCTCATTCCCATCTCAAAATGTTGGGAGGTATGCCAACAGGACTCCTAAACAAAATTCTAAAAAAATAATAAAAAAATAAAATAATAAAAATAAAAAACAGCTGACATCGTCCACTCCCCTACTGACACCAACCTCTGCCCTGCTGACAAGTCCACTGCTTTACTGACCCCATCCACTGCCCTACTAACACCGTCCATGTTTTAATACACTTGGGGTGCATACCCCAATGCAATAGGCTGCACGCACCTATGGTCCCTGCCCTCGAGGAGCTTACAATCTAAGGCATCCGGCACTTACACAAAGCATACTTATTCTGTCCCAGGACCTGACCCTACCCAGGACTGCACCATGACTTTTATTTACTCATTCCTAGGCTCCAAGTGACAGTGCTGAAGTTTGACCAGTTCCTGCTTGCTGCTGAAAACTCAATCCTAGGTCTTTATCTACCAAAGCATGTTGTATCATATCAGCAGATCTAATGTAAACTTAACATGACATGAAAAAGTATGGGGCCACAGCTGGCTCCCTTCTGGAAGCCTGACTACTCAGATATTTGTGAACAGCAAAGCACAACTGAAGAATCCTTATGCCAGCTCTCCAGCAGAGTAGCGGTCAGTGTAGACCTCTAGCAGTGTGCACAGCCCCTGTACACCATAATGGGACCCAGGCAAGGACAACTCCTGCAGAACAAAAGGCAAGGTAGACAGCAGATGAGTGCTATCAAGGGAGAATGGGTGTTTGCGCTTATAACCAATTTATTACCGATGAACATATGGCCAATATTTTGTCTCACGTCACAGGGCAGAAAAACAAACAGATCTGGCAATTTAAAAGAGTGGGGGTGGGTTGATAGTGTGAGAGAGGAGCCCAGAGAGAAGTAGACAGATAGCATGCAGAAAGGAGTGCTTGAGAGTGAATGAGACATGTGGGTCAATTGAAGAGAAGGACAAATGTATTTGCACAGGCAGAGAAGTGCAGTAGAGTATCAGCGCTCCACCATATCAGCTGCCTTATCTGTCTCTACAACTCCTGCTTACCTGGAAAGCCATCAGTAGCCCCAGCTGTCTCCCAACTGGCTCCCTGCCTTTCATCTGCCTCCAGGTGAGCTCCTTTTTATTCTCTTTGCTGAAAATAAACTCTCACATCTTCTTTTTTTTTCTTTGAGCAGTTGTTTTCTTGTAAAAAAAAAAAAAAAAACAGGATTAAAGGGATAAGTTTATTTGCAAGTGCACAAAAGAGGCTGCGAATTGTTTTTTGATGTGAACTGTGGATTGGAAAGGAAATAAATACTTGCCATAGCTGCCTGTATTGTAAAAAAAAATGATCCTGATCTGGTTTATTGGGCTTTGGATTTAATGCACAATTAACTGCATGATGAAATCCTGCTTAAAATAATTGGATGACTTTTATCCACTTGCAGTGAAACCTCATCCCTGGAGGCAGCAGGTGGTTGAGCCACTGTACACACTGGTTGTATGGTGCTCAGATAACGCCATTGATGTGGACCAAGGTCCGCTGATTTAGTAGAGTTGGAGAAGACAGGTGAAGAAGACTCTCATTAGAAGGAGCTGGACAGGGCTGGACAGATGGCGTGCTGGAGATAACTGTTTCATAAATCAAGCACAATACTCTGTCAAGACTTTTCTAGGTTATTGTAGGAGTGCTAGACAAGATCTGCTGCTTTATTGCTGCTGCCTGGGCTAGTTATGATGAAGGAGATTGCTCTATAAAAAACTGTTTATTTAGGTGTGTTAGGGCAGTGAAAGCTGCGATTGCTGTAGAGTAGCTGTACTCAACCAGTGGCTGAGGATGCACATGTTTCTCTCAGTGCTCTTGGATGATGCTTATGCCAAGCAGAAGATGGGTTACCCGTTTTACTTTGGCTATTTTTACATTATTTCATGGAGAGGTGTAACTTTGTTCCCAGCAAGGGTTTATTCAGTGATGTGTCAATAAATCTGTATGTGGCAAGCTGGCGCTAGTAATTCTGAGCCAGCTGTATACAATGGAACTTTGACACTACATCCAGTCAACAAAGCTTTTTAATACAAGGATAAGATCTTTATTTTAGCTATGGCTGTAATTTTTAAATCTTATTGGATTCAGCTGAAAATAGCTGTCACGTTTATCAGCTTAGAGATTCTTGTCCTGGTGTTTAAGCTTTGTGAATTGAGCCTGTAGTGTTGCAATTGCGGTTTCAAAAAAGTTTCAGGGGTTCTCTGTAAAATGCCGGTTAGATGCACTACTCTCTTCAGGTGTAGGTCTCACCCCAATATCAGAAAGACATATTTACTTTCTGCATTATCCAATAACATTTTGAGTTGGTAAATTGTTGCTTAAATATCTACGGAATTATAAGACAAATACTCAACAACCCCAAATCACTATTCTTATTGAGCAATGTCCAAAATTGTGAAATTTCTACCATCAACCTTGGGAGCTGTCCAGGGATATTTGTCATCTTAGGGCATGATCCATTGTCCGCTTAACTGATGATAATTTAGGACTAGCTTTTAATTAGGATTTGTTTGCTGAGTGATGCAACTATAGAAAAGGGCTTCTAGTGAGCAAATGTTAGTAAAATTTGGGGTTCTTTATTCTAGGGATATATATGGTAGATGGGGTTCTCTTGCTTTGGAGATATGTTGGGCAATTTCGTTTTTTTTTTTTTTGCTGTGGAGATATATGTGGCAACTGGAGCTCCCTGCTCTGATGATGTATAAGGAAGTTGTGATTCCTTGCTCTGGAGATACATAGGATAGTTGGGGCTCTCGGCCTCTGGAGATATATAATGAGGTTGGGATTCTCTGTTTTGGAGATATACAAGATAGTATATGTATATAAGAAAGTATGAGTTCTCTGCTCTGGAGGTACGAAAGAGGAGTTTCTCTGTTCTGGAGATATATAAGTAGAGGTTCTCTGCTCTGGATATACAGTATATAAGGAAGTAGGGATTCTTTTGTCTGGAGATATATAAGAAAGAAGGGGTTCTGGGCTCTGGAGATATATGGAAGTAGGGATTCTCTGCTCTGGAGATGATAAGGAAGTAGGGATTCTCTGCTCTGGAGATATATGATAAGTATTGGTTTTCTGCTCTGAAGGTATAGGAAGTAAAGTTCTCTTGTCTGGAGAAAGGGGTTCTCTGCTCTGGAGATATATGGAAGTAGGGATTCTCTGCTCTGGAGATGTATAAGAAAGTATGGATTCTCTTATCTGGAGATATATGAAAAGTAGCGGTTTTCTGCTCTGAATGTATATAAGGAAGTAGGAGTTCTCTTGTCTGGAGATATATAAGAAAGAAGGGGTTCCCTGCTCTGGAGATATATGGAAGTAGGGATTCTCTGCTCTGGAGATGTATAAGGAAGTAGGTTATTCTCTGCTCTGGAGATGTATATGGAAGTAGTGATTCTCTTCTCTGGAGATATATAAGAGAGTAGGGGTTCTCTGCTCTGGAGATAAATTATATAAGGAAGTGGGAGTTCTCTTGTCTGGAGATATACAAGAAAGAAGGTGTTTTCTGCTCTGGTGATATATGGAAATAAGGATTCCCTGCCCTGGAGACGTATAAGAAAGGACATCTCTACTCTGGAGATATATAATAATGTAGGGGTTCTCTGCTCTGAAGGTATATGGAAGTAGAGATTTTCTGCTCTGCAGATATAGAAGAAAGAAGGGGTTCTCTACTCTAGGGTTAAGAAAGGAAGTATGGGTTCCCTGCTCTAGATATATAAAGGGCAGTTGGATCTCTCTTTCTCTGGGGATATATAAGAAAATTGTTTACCTTTGCTCCGGGGATATATGAGACTAATCAAAGCCCTCTACTCTGGAGATGTAAAAGGCAGTGGAGTTCTTTGCTCTAGACTCTGGAGATATACTGTATAGGGCAATTTGGGCTCTCAGCCTCAGGTGATCTATAGGAGGCTCTGCTCTGGAGATGTAATAGGGCACTTGCAGTGGTCTTTCCAAGCTCCAAACTGACTAGCCACGTCTGATCCTAATACATGCAGCTCTATATACTGAAACCTAGGCATAGATTTAGGCAGTTCTCATTTGAGTCAGCAGAGACCGCTGGAGGATCAATAATGTAACACATCCACATCTTTTACTAAAGTGCCTTCACCAAGATTTCTTTCCTGTGTCATCGTCCTCATTTCTGACTCTTTCCCCATCCATCAGATTTAAGTAGCCTGCCTATAATAAGCCTGCCTATATTAAACCGACCTTGCCTAAGATGTCTTTCTATCTTAACTCTCCATAGCAAATCCTGTTTGTCCAATACACTGGCCATCAGCATCAATGTATTTAAGTGTTGTCCCTGTGTCTGCTCGCAGTACCTCTGACAGATGCCCTGCAGGGGCCGTTTTGTTGCAGGCAAATTTAGATAAGGCTGCGCTGTATTTCTTGAATTCGGAGCATAAAATGCTGCAGCTTTATCATCCCAGGCTTGAAATGGCTGTTTCCGCAGGGAAAATAACGGTGCTTAATCTCCTTGTGACATATTTAATCATTTCTGGAGCAGAGAAGATGAATAAAGCGAAAAATGTTTGCCTGAGGGAAACAAAGAGTTTGATTTTCATATTAAACACTCGTAATGGACAGCAGATAAAATAGAAAAGCCCGGGGCTGTGTCATGGCTTTTGGGTCTATAGGAAGGCGGCCATACATTTAAAGTGGGAGGCTGGTGTATTCATGAAGGCTCCCCTTATTGTAGACAGTCCTAAACCTTCCATGAAAAGTGGCTTTAGCTAAGTCCTTCTCTGTAGCCTCAGGGCTTCCACATCATGGAATGTGACTGATACAAAGAGAAATCCTGATTTCTATTCCAGTTTTATTTCCTGGGGTTGTCCTCAAAATGGGCTTAGAGTCTTTTATCATCCTTTGGTGAAATAGAATAAAAATCCCAATTTAGATTATTGTATTTCGAACAAATAATTAATAGCTCATCACAGGAGATGCCTAGGGTGCAATGAATTGGAGGATTTATCAAATAAGGGAGCCATTCAAACACATTAATATTACCCCATGGCCAAGGGGATAGAAAAAAAAGTTTGGAAGAGATACGTTTCGGAAACTTTAATTTCTAAAGCATTGGTGTAAATGTGATTGGGGCTTTCTTATTATTAAGAAACATAGATGTGTTGTTGTTGTTGTTGGGGTTACTTTTTTTGTGTGTGTCATTTAAGTTGTTTGATCAGCAGATCAAATCGATCCATGTTTGTAATGAGCAAATAAACTCTCTTCTTAATGATTCCAGCTTATTGAATGATTGGAAATGATAAATACTGAGGGATTCATTAACCAGAGTCGTTTTTACATTTCTCTGGGTTCATTTCAACTGCCCAATACATTTCAGAAGATTTTTGTGAGTCCATGGAAGCTAATTGGATGTTTAAAGTGAGCACAGGGGAGTTTAAAATGACCCCTTAATTAATCAGTCTTATAGGAGGTTCTAGGTTAACCTTGTCTACCTTGTAAGGAGCTAATCATATACATTTCTCGGATTTGTTCCTTTTTGGTCTGCCATTTAAAATGTATTCATGTGTTTAACACGTAAAAAAATAGCTGTTTATCCAGCCAGAGACCTCGGGAACTGATAACATCCTATATTTTCTGCCTTTGGACAGGTATCAGTAAGCACTGTTCCATGCTATCTCCCTGGACTACAAAACACCTCCACCTTGCTATGGTTAAGAGAGGAAGGTGTTATGCAGTCCCAACACACACCCTATCGATATTTGTTTCTGGGTTTAGATACCTTTAGCTGCTCCACTCCATTCATGTTTGTAATGAACAATTTACATTTAATGATTCCAGTCGTTTTAAATTATTGGAAATAATAAATACTGAGAGTTTCAATAACCAAAGAGTCATTTTACACTGCTCTGGGTTCACTTTAAATGTTCAAAAGGTTTCAGGAGATTTTATATGAGTCAAAGGGAGCTGATTGGATATCTAAAGTGGGAACAGATGGGTGTAAAATTTCCTCTTATCGAAACCCAAGAAAAAAAATGTAATGTATTGCAGCTTACTAGTCCCATGTATTGGCTGAATTCCTTTTCTTTTTCCACATTATTTCGTTCTTCTATTTTCACCATGTGAGCCTGCCAGGAATATACTTTCTGTCCCAGGGTGACAACTAAACTGTACCTAGGAGGAACAACGTTGTCACCCTAGGAAGGGAGTGTATAGTGTATAGTATAGTTAAGGAGAGGGGGGGTCAACATCTCCCCCTCTCCTTAACATAAGGGGTTCAACAAAGATAGATGAGAACAATGCTGACTGATAACTGTCTGCAGGGGCAGCAAGCATGGGAAGTTATCAGCTCATAAGATTTCTAGCTGGGTGAACAGCCGTTTTCTCACTACAGTTATAACAAAATGCTTTCAATGACATATTTAACAGACCAAAAGGGAGCAAATAATAGAAATTTCTTGTTTACATACACTTTAAATTTTCAGCCCTATAACCTTGCCTACCTTGTAAGGAGCTAATCAGCCAAGAGAAAGTTAATATTTTCAGTTTGCCCTTACCTGATTGGCTGAAGTACACATTCCCTAATTTACTAAGACTGGGGCAGTCAGAATCTGGAGCAGCTGTGCATAGAAACCAATCAGCTTCCAACTTTCATTTTCAAAACATACCTGAAGAAGGTGAAGCTAGAAGTGATTAGTTACTATGCACAGCTGCTCTAGTTTAAAATCCCCCCCCCCCCCCCACAGTGCAAAAAGATCATTGAATTGCTTGGCAATAAGATCCATGAACCACAACATTAAAAAAAAATTTGCAGTCAGAAATGTATGCATGTGTGATACATCTAAACACATGCAAAGGCATGCACATGCGTAGATATATGGCTGCATGCACATGACTGTACTGATCATATAGGCATTTTTTTTTCTGGCATAAAAGTTTCTGCATAAATGATCAGTGAAATGCTTGCGTTTAGATGTATTTAAAGGTGTGTACACATTTCAATGCATAAAATTCTAGTTCTATATCCTCCTGCTCTGTTTTCAGTCCCAGAATGCACTTTTTGCATCACACATGTACATGCAAAAAATGCATGTCCTCAGATGCAATTTATTCTTGGTTATGGATCTGAATGCAGCGTACGTTTATGCACTTGTGTGGACGACCCCATTGAAAACAATGCACCTGCATTCAGATCTGTAAACAAAAACGCGGTGAATTATATTTTTTACCATCATATATGTATACAATCATGCATAAATTTAAACCATAGGGCTGCATGCAGTGTAAAGTCTATGGGGTTGATTTACTAAAGGTACATAGGGCGTTATTTACTAAAGGCAAATCCACTTTGCACTACAAGTGCAAAGTGCACTTGAAATTGCACTGAAAGTGCACTTGGAAGTGCAGTTGCTGTAGATCTGAGGGGGACATGCAAGGAAAATAAAAAAACAGCATTTTAGCTTGCATATGATTGGATAATAAAATCAGCAGAACTTTCCCTAATTTCAGATCTACCCCTCAGATTTACAGCGACTACACTTCCAAGTGCACTTTGCACTTGTAGTTTGCACTTGTAGTGCAAAGTGGATTTGCCTTTCATAAATATCCCCCATAGTCTGTGCACTGCAAGTGCAGTTGCTCTAGATCCAAGGGGAACATGCGAGGTAAATAAAAAACAGCATTTTTGTTTGCACATGTTTTGAGGATAGAAGTCAACAGAGCTTCCCCTCATTTCAGAGCTTCCCATCAGATCTAGAGCAACTGCACTTGGAGTGCACTGCTACTGCACAGTATATTTGCCTTTAGTAAACCAGCCTCACTGCTTATTTCTGGTGTCTATGGACAGCTGCCCATAGACTTATATAGGTGAAGATGGCTGTAGGCAGCTATGCGCCACCTTTTTGCGTATAGACACGTATGTGCACAGACCTATTGCACCAAATGCACCTTAGTTTAAAATATGAATAAAGCAATTTGGTTACATGCACAGGGTGCTAAGAATTTTGCTGACCATATAGACAAGGTTTTTCTGGAACAAAAGTCCCTGCATAAATGATCAGTAAAATGCTTGCCTTTAGATTCCTTTTTTAAATGCCTAAAATTGAAGTTCTTTATCTTCCTACTTTTTTTTCAATACCAGAGTGCACTTTTTGCATCTATATATACACATATACATGCGTTTACATGCGGTTACACTCCCAAGTGCATAAAATGCATGTTCTCAGATCCAGTTTTTTTCAGTTTTTGGTTACAGACCTGAAGGCAGCCATGATTGCGCACCTGTGTGCACTCCCTTATTGATAAAAATACACATGAATTAAGATCCATACAGAAAAAATGCTTTGAAGATTATTTTTTATGCCCATGTGCATTAGGCCTTTCATTTTGTTACACATATGGACATTTACATATCTATATGTGTATAAGCAAGCACCACCTTATGATCTTTCCCCCAGCAAGATCCTGTATATATCCTGGATAAATACATATGTATGCCAGCACCTTAATTAGCTATATGACAATATAAATTTTATCACCTCTTATTACTCAAGAGTTGGACTTCCTGAGCTGTCTTTTCAGGACCACCTGAGATCTGACACTTGTTTGTTTGTTTCTTGCATTAGGTCCTCTGTTTTATGCTAAAGTGCTTGCTTTCAGCTGAGTATTGTCTTTAGAATAATCGGCAGGTCTAAATTGGACTGTGCCTTGCCTCCAAGTTGATTTCAAGTGTACCCATCCACTGAGTATGAAGAAACAGATAGAACACCAGTCCCCAGACCAACAAAGGCTTCACTAATCCTCAGCAGAGCGTTAAGGTGTAATATGTTTTGTTTGTCTGAAGTGAATGAAAAACAATTGCTTGCACCTTGGAACTAGTCAAACAATACACTAATCCACTTGAAGCTTGTTATCTGTGCTGAGTTGTGATGATGAGCATCAGGTCAGACTTATATGTCATCGCCTATGAAATATAATGATGCTATGGAGCACTTTAATGAATGAAATTACACTAGCTTTATTAATGCACATCCATTATCCCCCACATCAGATATTACAACTATATGCCAACAAGGCAAGGCTCTTCAGTCTGGTACCCTGCTTTTTTTTTTTTTTTTTTTTTTTTACATTTGCCAGGCTGAGGGTTTATATTGTAGTTCCCTTTTTATTACACAAATCCTTTTTTTTTTTTTTTAGTTTGGGATTTTATTCAAGAACCTGCTTGTGTTTTCTATGATGCCACTGAGGAAGAGAAGAGTGTCAAAAGAAGTTTCATTAAATGGAAATAAATAGTAATACTGGTGCTCCACGCAGGGTTAGTCATGAATTTTGGATGAGATAATCTGCTGATAGGAGGGAGGGAAAAAAATCACAATGATCTGAAATACTCCAGCGGTGTTATAATCCAATTGTCAAAAAGACAGGTCATTATCTGACAACTTTCAGTATATTTGAAAAATAATGGTGGGAGAAAGGAAAGAGTGGAGTTAAGAGAGATTAAGAAATAAAAAGTCAGATACGGGCAGGGAAGAGAGAGGTGAAGAAGAGAAGACCAGGTTAGAATAGTGCAAGGGAAATAAAAACAAATATATTTTTTTCTGGTCCTTGAATGAATGATTGAATATAAATGAATGAGTAATTGAATTAAGCGAACACCATTTTAGTAAATCGAGCCCAAAGTAATCCCCGAATCAGATGTATATGTCATCATGTACATTTTGGTATATATTTATACACATGTAATTCGCAGGATCTGCTCTTATTCTGTATATATAGATACTGCTCAGTGGTGCATCTCTTTTTCTATATAGAGAGTGCAGTTCTCAGTGTCTGAGCTAGGATTGGATAGCTGGTGGGTTGCCATTCTCTTGCATGCTTGGGTGACCTGTTGTTATTATGTATCTGTATTTTAGATGATCTGTTTGTATTATGTTTCTGTATCTTAATATGTATCTTTATTTCAGACGATCTGTTTTTATGTATCTGTATCCTATTATGTATCTGTTCTCTGTGTGCTTTAAAAATTGATCTTCAAAGTGTTATCAATATCCAGTGAATATTTGAGAACTGCAAGGAGAGGAAAAAGAAAGAAAGAGAGAAAGAGAGAAAGAAAGAAAGAAAGAAAGAAAGAAAGAAAGAAAGAAAGAAAGAAAGAAAGAAAGAAAGAAAGAAAGAAAGAAAGAAAGAAAGAAAGAAAGAAAGAAAGAAAGAAAGAAAGAAAGAAAGAATGGTTTGCAGGAAGAGAGGTTTATTGATTAACAAGGAGGCACTCCTCTGTCCTTAAAGGCGGTTGACTTTTGTTAAAGCTACCTGTAAAAGTAAACAGGTAAATAGTAGCAGAGAGCACTTGAGCTGAAGTGCTGCCACTTATCCCAGTCACATCGCTCTCCTCCTTGCTCCCTTGTTCAAATAATCCCACAAGTCTTCCAATCCCCAAACACAAACCCAGTGCTCCATGTCTCTGCTGCTCCACTGCCGAGACCAGCCAGCACAGGCGCTGCCAGACCAGAAGATAAAGCTGTGCCAAGGTAATCAACTTGGAAGGCGAGGGACCTCAGAGGATGGCAGCACCATGGAGGGGAGAGGCTTCTATGGGTGACATTATTAGGTAGATCAGCTCCAGGAGATCGCACAGATCTGATTACTTAGTAATGCAGGTAACGCATATGGGCAATAACTCATGTAAATATGGGGAGAAAGAGTTTTGCTGTCCTAGTGTAAGTCCAAAGCGTGTGTGTGTGTGTGTGTGTGCGTGTGTGTTTGCGTACATATATATATATATATATATATATATATATATATATATATATATATATATACTTTTAAATATACATATACATATAATAAACAACCCGATATTTACAAATATATATGTATATTTAAAAGTATATATATATATACATATATATATATATATATATATATATATATATAAAATGTATACGCACATTATGTGGTGTGTATAGATGGGAAGAAAAAAAAGCAGTCAGGAACTTAATCCTAGGAGAGGAGTGGTATAAAATGAAGTATGTGTTATTAAACATGGTTACATTACACAAATACACCTTCCTAAAATTTTGATGATGCATTCCGGATGACCATAAGATAAAATTACAGTTAACCTGAATATGAATATGACTATACAGTGCATATATACAGTGTGTATATATATGTATATTTATATATATCAACACAGCAAAAACAAATCATTACAACTCTTAATTAAGATTGTTTTTGTTAACTATACTATTATTGTCTAGAGAATGAAGAATCCCATACACTCTATGCATATTATACGTCGTGCTTCTTCTGCTCTAGACATTCTTTTATTTCTAATGAGATGCTATTGCTAACTATGCATGTAATGTTGCATTGGCAGTCACAACGTTGTGCATATACCTCTACAGCTGATTAAAACTGCGAATTAGTACCCGTAATAATTAATAAACATACATTAACAAAAATACCATAAGAGCCTGAAAAACTACCATGGATAATCGTTTATCGTTACATAATGCTGGGATCGCTCTGCATCAAATTGGAGAGCAAATTGGTGGGGGAGGTGGATCTTCTTTAGTGTATAATTATGAATACAAGAAATGTCTAGGAATATTGTGCATATTCTCTTGCTAGGTGAGGAAGACCAATCAAATCCCTTTTTTTTCTGTGACGTAGAAGGTTTTGTTATGGTAATTGAGATTGCTGTAAATGGATTTATTATTTTTAAGTGTAATAATCACCATTGCTCGTGAGTGCATAATTCCCAATCATCCACTAAGGTCTTTGTATGTTTTCAAACAAAGGGCGAATGTTTTACCTACTGGTGTTATAAAGCTAAACGTTAATGAATG